>NC_088400.1:4074419-4149419 GCF_034236695.1 Oncorhynchus nerka
ATGGCACTTGGGTTGCTCAGGTCATTGGACTTCTGTACACAAACATTTACCCAGGTCCCCCGGCCCCACGAACACCTGTCTAACCTGTCCGACCCCTGTCACAGGCAGAGAAGGGGTAGAGAGCAGGAGAACATCAGGAGAGGAGAGGTGACAGGGATGATCAGTCTCCTCAGTGGGGACTCAAGTTGTTCTTGTCCTGAAGTTACCTGCTGTTGGAACTAGTTCAAGGCCAGAGTCTGAGCCTAAAGCTATTATTAGGCCAGGAGATCCTCAAGGAATATATTCTCCCTGTTCTCCCTGTTCTCCCTGGTTTCCCTGTTCTCTGTTCTCTGTGTTCTCCCTGTTCTCCCTGTTCTCCCTGTTCTCCCTGGTTTCCCTGTTCTCTGTTCTCTGTGTTCCCCCTGTTCTCCCTGTTCCCCCTGTTCTCTGTGTTCTCCCTGTTCCCCCTGTTCTCCCTGGTTTCCCTGTTCTCTGTTCTCTGTTCTCTGTTCTCTGTTCTCCCTGTTCCCCCTGTTCTCTGTTCTCTGTTCTCTGTTCTCCCTGTTCTCCCTGGTTTCCCTGTTCTCTGTTCTCTGTGTTCTCCCTGATCTCCCTGTTCTCCCTGGTTTCCCTGTTCTCTGTTCTCTGTGTTCCCCCTGTTCTCTGTGTTCTCCCTGTTCCCCCTGTTCTCCCTGTTCTCCCTGTTCTCCCTGTTCTCCCTGTTCTCCCTGTTCCCCCTGTTCTCTGTGTTCTCCCTGTTCCCCCTGTTCTCCCTGTTTTCCCTGTTCTCTGTTCTCTGTGTTCCCTGTTCTCCCTGTTCCCCCTGTTCTCTGTGTTCTCCCTGTTCCCCTGTTCTCCCTGTTCTCCCTGTTCTCCCTGTTCTCTGTGTTCTCCTGTTCCCCTGTTCTCCCTGGTTTCCCTGTTCTCTGTTCTCTGTTCCCCCTGTTCTCCCTGGTTTCCCTGTTCTCTGTTCTCTGTTCCCCTGTTCTCCCTGTTCTCCCTGTTCTCTCTGTTCTCTGTGTTCTCCCTGTTCTCTGTGTTCTCCCTGTTCTCCCTGTTCCCCCTGTTCTCTGTGTTCTCCCTGTTCTCCCTGGTTTCCCTGTTCTCTGTGTTCTCTGTGTTCTCCCTGTTCTCCCCTGTTCTCTGTGTTCTCCCTGTTCCCCCTGTTCTCCCTGGTTTCCCTGTTCTCTGTTCTCTGTGTTCCCCCTGTTCTCCCTGGTTTCCCTGTTCTCTGTGTTCTCCCTGTTCTCCCTGTTCTCCCTGGTTTCCCTGTTCTCTGTTCTCTGTGTTCTCCCTGGTTTCCCTGTTCTCTGTTCTCTGTGTTCTCCCTGTTCTCCCTGTTCTCCCTGGTTTCCCTGTTCTCTGTGTTCTCCCTGTTCCCCCTGTTCTCCCTGTTCTCCCTGTTCTCCCTGTTCTCCCTGTTCTCTGTGTTCTCCCTGTTCTCCCTGTGTTCTCTGTGTTCTCCCTGTTCTCTGTGTTCTCCCTGTTCTCCCTGGTTTCCCTGTTCTCTGTGTTCTCCCTGTTCCCCCTTCTCCTCCTGTTCTCCCTGTTCTTCTCCCCCTGTTCCCCCTGTTCTCCCTGTTCTACTCCCCCTGTTCCCCCTGTTCTCCCTGTTCTTCTCCCCCTGCTCCCCTGCTCCCCCTGTTCTCCCTGTTCCCCCTGCTCCCCCTGTTCTCCCTATTCCCCTGTTCTCCCCTGTTCCCCTGTTTCCCTGTTCTCTGTTCCCCTGTTTCTCCCTGTTCTCCCTGGTTTCCCCCTGTTCTCTGTTCTCTGTGTTCCCCCTGTTCCCCCTGTTCTCTGTGTTCTCCCTGTTCTCCCTGTTCTCCCTGGTTTCCCTGTTCTCTGTTCTCTGTGTTCTCCCTGTTCTCCCTGTTCCCCCTGTTCTCTGTGTTCTCCCTGTTCCCCCTGTTCTCCCTGTTCTCCCTGTTCTCCCTGTTCTCCCTGTTCCCCCTGTTCTCCCTGGTTTCCCTGTTCTCTGTTCTCTGTGTTCCCCCTGTTCTCCCTGGTTTCTCTGTTCTCTGTGTTCTCCCTGTTCTCCCTGTTCCCCCTGTTCTCTGTGTTCTCCCTGTTCCCCCTGTTCTCCCTGTTCTCCCTGTTCTCCCTGTTCTCCCTGTTCTCCCTGTTTCCCCCTGTTCTCTGTGTTCTCCCTGTTCTCCCTGTTCTCTGTGTTCTCCCTGTTCCCCCTGTTCTCCCTGTTCTCCCTGGTTTCCCTGTTCTCTGTGTTCTCCCTGTTCTCCCTGGTTTCCCTGTTCTCTGTGTTCTCCCTGTTCCCCCTGTTCTCTGTGTTCTCCCTGTTCTCCCTGGTTTCCCTGTTCTCTGTGTTCTCCCTGTTCTCCCTGGTTTCCCTGTTCTCTGTTCTCTGTGTTCCCCCTGTTCTCTGTGTTCTCCCTGTTCCCCCTGTTCTCTGTGTTCTCCCTGGTTTCCCTGTTCTCTGTGTTCTCTGTGTTCTCCCTGTTCTCTGTGTTCTCTGTGTTCTCCCTGGTTTCCCTGTTCTCCCTGTGTTCTCCCTGTTCCCCTTCTCCTCCTGTTCTCCCTGTTCTTTCCCCTGTTCCCCTGTTCTCCCTGTTCCTGTTCCCCTGTTCCCCCTGTTCTCCTGTTCTTCCCCCTGCTCCCCCTGTTCTCCCTGTTCCCCCTGCTGTGTTCCCCTGTTCTCCCTGTTCCCCCTGTTCTCCCCCTGTTCTCCCCCTGTTCCCCCTGTTCTCCCTGTTCTCCTGTTCCCCCTGTTCCCCTGTTCTCCTGTTCCCCTGTTCCCCCTGGTCCCCCTGCTCCCCCTGCTCCCCTGCTCCCCCTGTTCTCCTGTTCCCCTGTTCTCCCTGTTCTCCCTGTTCCCCTGTTCCCCCTGTTCTCCTGTTCCCCTGTTCCCCCTGTTCCCCCTGTTCCCCTGTTCCCCTGTTCTCCCTGTTCTCCCTGTTCCCCCTGTTCTCCTGTTCCCCCTGTTCCCCCTGTTCCCCCTGCTCCCCCTGTTCCCCTGTTCTCCCTGTTCCCCTGTTCTCTGTGTTCCCCCTCTTCTCCCTGTTCTCCCTGTTCTCCTGTTCTCCCTGTTCCCCCTGTTCCCCCTGTTCCCCCTGTTCCCCCTGTTCTCCCTGTTCTCCCTGTTCTCCCTGTTCTCCCTGTTCTCCCTGTTTCCCCTGTTCTCCCTGTTCTCCCCCTGCTCCCCTGTTCCCCCTGTTCTCCCTGTTCCCCTGTTCTCTGTGTTCCCCCTCTTCTCCCTGTTCTCCCTGTTCTCCTGTTCCCCCTGTTCTCTGTGTTCCCCTCTTCTCCCTGTTCCCCCTGCTCCCCCTGCTCCCTCTGTTCTCCCTGCTCCCCCTGTTCTCCCTGTTCCCCTGTTCTCCCTGTTCTCCCTGTTCCCCCTGTTCTCTGTGTTCCCCTCTTCTCCCTGTTCTCCCTGTTCTCCTGTTCTCTGTGTTCCCCTCTCTCCCTGTTCTCCCTGTTCTCCCTGTTCCCCCTGTTCCCCTGTTCTCCCTGTTCCCCCTGTTCTCTGTGTTCCCCCTCTTCTCCCTGTTCTCCCTGTTCTCCCTGTTCTCTCCTGTTCTCTGTGTTCTCCCTGTTCTCCCTGTTCCCCTGTTCCCCTGTTCTCCCTGTTCTCCCTGTTCCCCTGTTCTCCTGTTCCCCTGTTCTCCCAGTTCCCCCTGTTCTCCCTGTTCCCCTGTTCTCCCTGTTCTCCCTGTTCTCCCATGTTCCCCCTGCTCCCCCTGTTCCCCCTGTTCTCCCTGTTCCCCCTGTTCTCCTGTGTTGGATTCAGGTTCTGTTAGTTATCTTCTCCCTGTTCTGCAGCTCCTGTTCTCCCTGGATTCTACCTGTTAGTTCCCCTGCAGCTCCCCCTGTTCTCCCTAATATGGATTCCCTGTTCTCCTGTTCTCCCTGTTCCCCCTGTAATATGTTCCCTGTTCTCCCTGTTCCCCTGCTCCCCCTGTTCCCCTGTTCTCCCTGTTCCCCCTGTTCTCTGTGTTCCCCCTCTTCTCCCTGTTCTCCTGTTCTCCCTGTTCCCCTGTTCTCTGTGTTCCCCTCTTCTCCCTGTTCCCCCTGCTCCCCTATCCCCTGTTCTCCCTGCTCCCCTGTTCTCCTGTTCCCCCTGTTCTCCCTGTTCTCCTGTTCCCCTGTTCTCTGTGTTCCCCCTCTTCTCCCTGTTCTCCTGTTCTCCCTGTTAGTTCCTGTTCTCTGTGTTCCCCCTCTTAATCCCTGTTCTCCCTGTTCCCCCTGTTCCCCTGTTCTCCCTGTTCCCCCTGTTCTCTGTGTTCCCCCTCTTCTCCCTGTTCTCCCTGCCTGGTAATATGGATTTCTCCCTGTTCTCTGTGTCCCCCTAGTTCTCCCTGTTTCCCTGTTCCCCCTGTTCCCCTGTTCTCCCTGTCCCCCTGTGTTCTGTGTTCCCCCTGTCTTCTCCCTGTTCTCCCTGTTCTCCCTGTTCTGTAGAGGCCAGGGTGTTCTGGTTCTCCTGTTCTCCCTGTTCCCCTGTTCCCCTGTTCTCCCTGTTCTCCTGTTTCCTGTTCCCCCTGTTCTCCCTGTTTCACTGTTCCCTGTTCTCCCTGTTCCCCCTGGGCCCTGTTCTCCTGTTCCCCTGTTCCCCTGATTGAAAATAAGAATTTGTTCAGGGTTACTGTAGCTCCTATGTCTGCTAATATGGGTTCAGGTACTTTGTTAGTTACTTCAGCTTTTGTCTGCTAATATGGATTCAGGTACGTCTGTTAGTTACTGCAGCTCCTATGTCTGGTAATATGGATTCAGGTACTTCTGTTAGTTACTGCAGCTCCTATGTCTGGTAATATGGATTCAGGTACTTCTGTTAGTTACTGCAGCTCCTATGTCTGCTAATATGGATTCAGGTACGTCTGTTAGTTACTGTAGCTCCTATGTCTGGTAATATGGATTCAGGTACGTCTGTTAGTTACTGTAGCTCCTATGTCTGGTAATATGGATTCAGGTACTTCTGTTAGTTACTGTAGCTCCTATGTCTGCTAATATGGGTTCAGGTACTTCTGTTAGTTACTGTAGCTCCTCTGTCTGCTAATATGGATTCAGGTACTTCTGTTAGTTACTGTAGCTCCTATGTCTGGTAATATGGGTTCAGGTACTTCTTCTTCGTGGTTATTGTTCATGTACATAATGTGTATTTCCACTTTCCGTGACGCTGGAAGGGGCCCTTACATCCTTCAATGCTATTATTTAGCAGCCAGGGACAAGTACTTGTTCAGGGTTATTGTACAATGTACGTTATTGACTATGTACAGTCTGTTTTGATGAAATATTCAGTTTTGTGCTCACTACAGTTATGATGTAAATGTATATATATATATATTTTTTAATCGTTCCTTAACGTTCCAAGGACAGTATTGACATCAAGTTATAGCTGGGGCGGCAGGGTAGCCTAGTGGTTAGAGTGTAGGGGCGGCAGGGTAGCCTAGTGGTTAGAGTGTAGAGGTGGGAGGGTAGCCTAGTGGTTAGAGTGTAGAGGCGGCAGGGTAGCCTAGTGGTTAGAGTGTAGAGGTGGCAGGTAGCCTAGTGGTTAGAGTGTAGAGGCGGCAGGTAGCCTAGTGGTTAGAGTGTAGAGGCGGCAGGTAGCCTAGTGGTTAGAGTGTAGAGGCGGCAGGGTAGCCTAGTGGTTAGAGTGTAGAGGCGGCAGGGTAGCCTAGTGGTTAGAGTGTAGAGGCGGCAGGTAGCCTAGTGGTTAGAGTGTAGAGGTGGCAGGTAGCCTAGTGGTTAGAGTGTTGGACTAGTAACCAAAAGGTTGTAAGTTCAAATCCCCGAGCTGACAAGGTACAAATCTGTCGTTCTGCCCCCTGAACAGGCAGTTAACCCACTGTTCCTAGTCCGTCATTGAAAATAAGAATTTGTTCTTAAACTGACTTGCCTGGTTAAATAAAGGTAAAAAAAAAAAAAAAAAAAAATAGCTGATGGTTCAATATGTTGTCACCGTGGTGATCGAATCGTTTAAACATCCACCTCTGGACCTACCTTCCGGAGACTTCCGGAGACTGACCCAAATGTATCATACTTCCAACAGGCATAACAACACTAACTCATACCGTTATCCGTCTCTTCTTAAGTCCTCGTCTTTCATTAGTCAAACTCTGTGAATTAGTGGGCGAACAGCTGCAGCAACCGTGTGTTCATAAGATAATTGCTGCGGAATCAGATCAGTTCATTGAAAAAAGCCACATCTGGATTGAAGGTGTTTAAGATGAAAAATATAAGTTGTAAAAAAAAAAACTAAACTTTTATCAATTCGAAGACGATAAAACGATTTAGAGTCTGTAACCATTTTAGCAGCTTCTTTATTGGCTTGGATATTAAGCGTTAGAAAGTGTTGTAATGGTGAGAATCTGAATCAAACTTGGAGATGAGAACAGTAGCCTGATTCATGATGTAATTCACTTTATGTTGATTAGAACAGTAGCCTGGTTCATGATGTAATTCACTTTATGTTGATTAGAACAGTAGCCTGGTTCATGATGTAATTCACTTTATATTCATTAGAAAAGTAGCCTGCACTTTATGTTGATTAGAATAGTATTCATGATGTAATTCACTTTATGTTGATTAGAACAGTAGCCTGGTTCATGATGTAATTCACTTTATATTCATTAGAATAGTAGCCTGGTTCATGATGTAATTCACTTTATATTGATTAGAATAGTAGCCTGATTCATGATGTAATTCACTTTATGTTGATTAGAACAGTAGCCTGATTCATGATGTAATTCACTTTATATTCATTAGAACAGTAGCCTGGTTCATGATGAAATTCACTTTATGTTGATTAGAATAGTAGCCTGTTCATGATTATCACTTTATGTTGATTAGAACAGTAGCCTGGTTCATGATGTAATTCACACTTTATGTTGATTAGAACAGTAGCCTGCCTTTATGTTGATTCATGTAATTCACTTTATGTTCATTAGAAAGTTCACTTTATGTTGATTAGAATAGTAGCCTGGTTCATGATGTAATTCACTTTATGTTGATTAGAACAGTAGCCTGGTTCATGATGTAATTCACTTCATGTTCATTAGAATAGTAGCCTGGTTCATGATGTAATTCACTTTATGTTCATTAGAATAGTAGCCTGGTTCATGATGTAATTCACTTTATATTCATTAGAATAGTAGCCTGGTTCATGATGTAATTCACTTTATGTTCATTAGAATAGTAGCCTGGTTCATGATGTAATTCACTTTATGTTCATTAGAATAGTAGCCTGGTTCATGATGTAATTCACTTTATGTTCATTAGAACAGTAGCCTGCACTTTATGTTGATTAGAACAGTAGCCTGGTTCATGATGTAATTCACTTTATGTTCATTAGAATAGTAGCCTGGTTCATGATGTAATTCACTTTATGTTCATTAGAACAGTAGCCTGGTTCATGATGTAATTCACTTTATATTCATTAGAACAGTAGCCTGGTTCATGATGTAATTCACTTTATGTTGATTAGAACAGTAGCCTGATTCATGATGTAATTCACTTTATGTTCATTAGAACAGTAGCCTGCACTTTATGTTGATTAGAACAGTAGCCTGCACTTTATGTTCATTAGAACAGTAGCCTGCACTTTATGTTGATTAGAACAGTAGCCTGCACTTTATGTTGATTAGAACAGTAGCCTGCACTTTATGTTCATTAGAACAGTAGCCTGCACTTTATGTTGATTAGAACAGTAGCCTGGTTCATGATGTAATTCACTTCATGTTCATTAGAATAGTAGCCTGGTTCATGATGTAATTCACTTTATGTTCATTAGAACAGTAGCCTGGTTCATGATGTAATTCACTTTATGTTCATTAGAACAGTAGCCTGGTTCATGATGTAATTCACTTTATGTTGATTAGAACAGTAGCCTGGTTCATGATGTAATTCACTTCATGTTCATTAGAATAGTAGCCTGGTTCATGATGTAATTCACTTTATGTTCATTAGAACAGTAGCCTGGTTCATGATGTAATTCACTTTATGTTCATTAGAACAGTAGCCTGGTTCATGATGTAATTCACTTTATATTCATTAGAATAGTAGCCTGGTTCATGATGTAATTCACTTCATGTTCATTAGAACAGTAGCCTGGTTCATGATGTAATTCACTTCATGTTCATTAGAATAGTAGCCTGGTTCATGATGTAATTCACTTCATGTTCATTAGAATAGTAGCCTGGTTCATGATGTAATTCACTTCATGTTCATTAGAATAGTAGCCTGGTTCATGATGTAATTCACTTCATGTTGATCGATACATACATTAAAAGAACCAACAACCCTCTGGAGTGTAGTGCATCCCAAATGGCACCCTATTCCCTATATAGTACACTACTGTTGACCAGGGTGGCACCCTATTCCCTATATAGTACACTACTGTTGACCAGGGTGGCACCCTATTCCCTATATAGTACACTACTGTTGACCAGGGTGGCACCCTATTGCCTATATAGTGCACTACTGTTGACCAGGGTGGCACCCTATTCCCTATATAGTGCACAATATTAGACCAGAGCCCTATTCCCTATATAGTGCACAATATTAGACCAGAGCCCTATTCCCTATATAGTGCACAGTATTAGACCAGAGCCCTATTCCCTATATTAGTGCACAATATTAGACCAGGGATCTCTGCGGCCTGAATGGGAACAGACAGACGTTTGTGCCTCAGACAAAACAGTCCTGTAGGGAGTTTAGTTCTCATCCATTACCTTCCTAATTACCCTCATCAAACTGTTCTGCAGTCCATCTTAACCAATTAACCCAGCAGGATGAGGACACACACACGCACGCACGCACGCACGCACGCACGCACGCACGCACGCACGCACGCACACACACACACACACACACACACACACACACACACACACACACACACACACACACACACACACAACAATGCTAAATAGCTAACAAAATGGCTACACAGACTAACTGCATTGATTATTTGTATATTTACACCCTGTATAAACACTGTTCTAGAGTTATAAAGGTGATATTTACACCCTGTATAAACACTGTTCTAGAGTTATAAAGGTGATATTTACACCCAGTATATACACTGTTCTAGAGTTATAAAGGTGATATTTACACCCTGTATATACACTGTTCTAGAGTTATAAAGGTGATATTTACACCCTGTATATACACTGTTCTAGAGTTATAAAGGTGATATTAACACCCTGTATATACACTGTTCTAGAGTTATAAAGGTGATATTTACACCCTTATATACCCTGTTCTAGAGTTATAAAGGTGATATTTACACCCTGTATATACACTGTTCTAGAGTTATAAAGGTGATATTTACACCCTGTATATACACTGTTCTAGAGTTATAAAGGTGATATTTACACCCTGTATATAGATATATTTACACCATTTATATACACTGTCACTATACAACAATCCTATGAGGTGTTCATTAATCCATCCTCCTCCTCTACTATGAGGTGTTCATTAATCCATCCTCCTCCTCTACTATGAGGTGTTCATTAATCCATCCTCCTCCTCTACTATGAGGTGTTCATTAATCCATCCTCCTCTACTATGAGGTGTTCCATCCTCCTCCTACTATGAGGTGTTCATTAATCCATCCTCCTCTACTATGAGGTGTTCATTAATCCATCCTCCTCCTCTACTATGAGGTGTTCATTAATCCATCCTCCTCCTCTACTATGAGGTGTTCATTAATCCATTTACATTAATCCATCCTCCTCTACTATAGTTCATTAATTCCTCTAGAGTCTACTATAGGTGTTATTAATCCATCCTCCTCCTCTACTATAGGTGTTCATTAATCCATCCTCCTCCTCTACTATCAGGTGTTATTTCCATCCTCCTCCTCTACAGCGTGTTTATCCATACATGAGGTGTTCATTAATCCAGTTACTATGAGGTGTTCATTAATCCATCCTCCTCCTCTACTATATCATTAATCCATCCTCCTCCCTACTATGAGGTGTTCATTAATCCATCCTCCTCTATATGAGGTGTTCATTAATCCATCCTCCTCCTCTACCTCCTCCTCTAAAGGTGATATTTCATTAATCCATCCTCCTCTACTATGAGGTGTTCATTAATCCATCCTCCTCCTCTACTATGAGGTGTTCATTAATCCATCCTCCTCCTCTACTATGAGGTGTTCATTAATCCACACTATGAGGTGTTCATTAATCCATCCTCCTCTACTATGAGGTGTTCATTAATCCATCCTCCTCCTCTACTATGAGGTGTTCATTAATCCATCCTCCTCCTCTACTATGAGGTGTTCATTAATCCATCCTCCTCCTCTACTATGAGGTGTTCATTAATCCATCCTCCTCCTCTACTATGAGGTGTTCATTAATCCATCCTCCTCTACTATGAGGTGTTCATTAATCCATCCTCCTCCTCTACTATGAGGTGTTCATTAATCCATCCTCCTCCTCTACATTCATTAATCCATCCTCCTCCTCTACTATGAGGTGTTCATTAATCCATCCTCCTCCTCTACTATGAGGTGTTCATTAATCCATCCTCCTCCTCTACTATGAGGTGTTCATTAATCCATCCTCCTCTACTATGAGGTGTTCATTAATCCATCCTCCTCCTCTACTATGAGGTGTTCATTAATCCATCCTCCTCCTCTACTATGAGGTGTTCATTAATCCATCCTCCTCCTCTACTATGAGGTGTTCATGAATCCAGCATCTTGTTCTCATCATTCTGATTATGATTGATTAGTATCCGCGGGTGTTTTCTCACCTAGTTCTGAGTTGTATATACATTCTATTTTCTTCATCTGGTCCAGTTGGTTTTCACATTGCTGAAATGTCAATTGAACACAAATTCCTAAACAAAACCACCACACTGGGCAAAAAGTGGTCGAAACAATGTTGTTTCCACGTCATTTCAACCTAAAAAAAGATCTATGTAAAGGGTATTTTAACCCAATGACATGGTGAAATGTTTGGTTATTTTCACATTAAATTCACATTAGTTGACAACTCAACCAAACCAGTCATACGTGGCCATTTGCATTATTAGTTTTTTGGACAGAAATGCACTCGTTAAATCCATTTCCGATTATCATGAAGCATCACCAGTCTTCGTATTCATTTTCGCTTTGGTCTTCCAACAACAGGTGTGAGGACACAGCACAATATCCGCACTTACTTTGATGTGAATAGCCTATATTCAGTAGCTGTGCTAACCAGGACATGATCGCTGGGCTAACCAGGACATGAACACTGGGCTAACCAGGACATGAACACTGGGCTAACCAGGACATGATCCCTGGGCTAACCAGGACATGAACACTGGGCTAACCAGGACATGATCCCTGGGCTAACCAGGACATGAACACTGGGCTAATCAGGACATTATCACTGTGCTAACCAGGACATGAACACTGTGCTAACCAGGACATGGTCACTGTGCTAACCAGGACATGAACACTGGGCTAACCAGGACATGAACACTAGGCTAACCAGGACATGAACACTGGGCTAACCAGGACATGAACACTGTGCTAAACAGGACATGAACACTTGGCTAACCAGAACATGAACACTGGGCTAACGAGGACATGAACACTGGGCTAACTAGGACATGATCACTGGGCTAACCAGGACATGAACACTGTGCTAACCAGGACATGATCCCTGGGATAACCAGGACATGAACACTGGGCTAACCAGGACATGAACACTGTGCTAACCAGGACATGAACACTGGGCTAACCAGGACATGAACACTGGGCTAACCAGGTAGGGTCTGTTGAGAACAAGTTCTTTATTTAACCAGGTAGGCTAGTTGAGAACATGTTCTATATTTAACCAGGTAGGCTAGTTGAGAACATGTTCTATATTTAACCAGGTAGGCCTGTTGAGAACATGTTCTTTATTTAACCAGGTAGGCTAGTTGAGAACATGTTCTTTATTTAACCAGGTAGGCCTGTTGAGAACATGTTCTATATTTAACCAGGTAGGCCTGTTGAGAACATGTTCTTTATTTAACCAGGTAGGCCTGTTGAGAACATGTTCTATATTTAACCAGGTAGGCCTGTTGAGAACAAGTTATATATTTAACCAGGTAGGCCTGTTGAGAACATGTTCTATATTTAACCAGGTAGGCCTGTTGAGAACATGTTCTATATTTAACCAGGTAGGCCTGTTGAGAACATGTTCTTTATTTAACCAGGTAGGCCTGTTGAGAACATGTTCTTTATGTAACCAGGTAGGCCTGTTGAGAACAAGTTATAGATTTAACCAGGTAGGCTAGTTGAGAACATGTTCTTTATTTAACCAGGTAGACTAGTTGAGAACATGTTCTTTATTTAACCAGGTCGGCCTGTTGAGAACATGTTCTATATTTAACCAGGTAGGCTAGTTGAGAACATGTTCTATATTTAACCAGGTAGGCCTGTTGAGAACATGTTCTATATTTAACCAGGTAGGCCTGTTGAGAACATGTTCTTTATTTAACCAGGTAGGCCTGTTGAGAACATGTTCTATATTTAACCAGGTAGGCCTGTTGAGAACATGTTCTATATTTAACCAAGTAGGCCTGTTGAGAACATGTTCTATATTTAACCAGGTAGGCCTGTTGAGAACATGTTCTTTATTTAACCAGTTAGGCCTGTTGAGAACATGTTCTTTATTTAACCAGGTAGACTAGTTGAGAACATGTTCTATATTTAACCAGGTAGACTAGTTGAGAACATGTTCTCATTTAAAAACGGTGACCTGGCCAAGATAAAGCAAAGCAGTGCAACACAAACAACAACACAGAATTACACAAACAACACAGAGTTACACATGGAGTAAACAAACATACAGTCAATAACACAATAGAAAAATCTATATACAGTGTGTGCAAATGTAGAAGATTAGGGAGGTAAGGCAATAAATAGGCCATAGTGGTGGAATAATTACAATTTAGCAGTAACACTGGAGTGATAGATGTGCAGAAGATGAATGTGTAAGTAGAGATACTGGGGTGCAAAGGAGCAAAATAAATAACAATATGGGGATGAGGTATTATGGTGAGCTATTTACAGATGGGCTATGTAGATGTGCAATGATCGGTGAGCTGCTCTGACAGCTGATGCTTAAAGTTAGAGTGGGAGATATGAGTCTCCAGCTTCAGTGATTTTTGCAACTCGTTCCAGTCATTGGCAGCAGAGAACTGGAAGGAAAGGCAGCCAAAGGAGGAGTTGGCTTTGGGGATGACCAGAGAGATATACCTGCTGGAGCGAGTGCTGCAAGTGGGTGTTGCTATGGTGACCAGTGAGCTAAGGCGGAGCTTAACCTAGCAAAGACTTATAGATGACCTGGAGCCAGTGGGTTTGGCGACGAATATGTAGCGAGGGCCAGCCAACGAGAGCGTACAGGTCGCAGTGGTGGGTGGTATATGGGGCTTTGGTGACAAAACGGATGGCACTGTGATAGACTGCATCCAAGTTGCAGAGAAGAGTGTTGGAGGCTATTTTGTAAATGACATTGCCGAAGTCAAGGAACGGCAGGATAGTCAGTTTTACGAGGGTTTATGGGTTGATATCGCGCTGTACAGACTGGCAGGTGATTGTCCGAGCTAAGGCTGGCTGGTGACCGAGAGAAAGGTGTTCTTGAGTCTATCCGAAATTCATTATAAATTATGAATTGGGGTTATACACAGTGTGAACTACTGTGAAGCTGTACAGTGTACAGTGTTGACTCTCCATAGGAACCCAACAGTCATTCTCAGTCATTCTCACAGAATGTCCTGGTCACCAGAGAGGATGCTCAGAACAGCCCCTGGAAGAAGAGAATAGGAAAGGAGAGAGGGACCTTCTTCAGAACAGTACAGCCCGAGCCTGTTGGCCCCTGGAAGGAGAGAATAGGAAAGGAGAGAGGGACCTTCTTCAGAACAGTACAGCCCGGGCCTGTTGGCCCGTGGAAGGAGAGAATAGGAAAGGAAAGGAGAGAGGGGCCATGCATTTATTACCCCTATAGTCAGACATATTTCTAACATTCAAAACATATAAGTTTCTGGCATCTGGAGGTTAAAGCCAGTGAAGGATGATGGAGTTGTCTCCTTTGTGAGTTTCCTCTGCTGCTTTTCTGCAAGGGCAGTCAGAAATGTCAGAACAGTTGTCGTCCTTTCACATTACCGGCTCGTTTGGGTTTAGTTGCTGTGAGCGCTGCTGTCTGTCCCGGGATCCTGCCAGATTCCACAGAGGGAGAGAGACACGAAAGCCCAGCTGGCCTAGCTGGCTCGGCGGTCTCAAATGGAGGTCGCTATCGAACGTTTCCAGCGTTGCAGGAGCTGTGTTTATTTTGCTTTGTTCCGGGACAATGTGGACCGCGCTGACTTTCAATGTAGCAACTGCTTGCTTGCGGAGGACTATAGGAGCGAAGTGGCTACTACACAAGGTACTGGGGAATCCACGCCTGCCTACTTTTTATTTTTCTTCCACCCCAGTAACTGGATCCCGCTCTGGTCTGGTGGAAGTTTAACCGCTGTGTCGGCTCTCCACAGCCGACTGGCTGGTGCTCAGCAGGGTTCCATCCCCGAAGGGGTCTCCCCCTTCCCTGGAGAACGAAGCTGTTCTCGAACCTACCAACCATGGAGATACATCACTCACCGTGGAAGTCGAAGGACGCTTCCTCTGGCAACAGGGGTCTCCATGGAGATGAGCCCGGACCTGACACAGACCAGAAACAGCTTTGCCACACTGGATTCAGAGGCTTCTGTCTCCCTCTCCGGTGGCTTCTACCGCGGGTTCTGATCCTCGGAGCTCCCAGCCTCAGCAGACCGTGAGGCTGCCTGAGAGACCGGGTCATTCAACATCGCCAGCTGTCAACATAGGCAGCTCTATGGTGAGAAACCTCTTGGTTCCCAAGGCAAAAACCCTGTTCTACCCAGGATAACGAGTACAGGACATAACCAGGCTGCTTCAGACTGTTCTAAACAGGAGCACGAGTACAGGACATAACCAGGCTGCTTCCGACTGTTCTAAACAGGAGCACGAGTACAGGACATAACCAGGCTGCTTCAGACTGTTCTAAACAGGAGCACGAGTACAGGACATAACCAGGCTGCTTCAGACTGTTCTAAACAGGAGCACGAGTACAGGACATAACCAGGCTGCTTCAGACTGTTCTAAACAGGAGCACGAGTACAGGACATAACCAGGCTGCTTCAGACTGTTCTAAACAGGAGCACGAGTACAGGACATAACCAGGCTGCTTCAGACTGTTCTAAACAGGAGCACGAGTACAGGACATAACCAGGCTGCTTCAGACTGTTCAACCACAGATGCCGGGAACTGACACTGTCGTAGTCCATGTGGGGTCAAACTACATCAGGAGGGAACATCTGCAAATTGATTTTAAAGAACTGATTTTAGCATTAAAAGACTCCAAGAAACGGGCATTTCAGGTCCAGTACCATCTTTGGGCAGCAGGTGTGAAAGATTTAGCAGGCTTGAGCGTGTAGCTGTGTTTCTGAAAGGGATTATTCTAACACTCCTCAGTACACTAATCTCTCCAACTAGCTGTGTTTCCAACAAGGATTTCCTGTTTGTTCATTTGCGAGATCATTCTCCCCTTCATACACATGAACATTTACAGTACAATTGACAGTTGCATCACATTCCAAATGCATACGGTAGATTAGTCAGAGAGAGTAGGCTAAAAAACCAACAGCTAGAGTTCTGTGTTCCACTGCAAGACATATGCAGTTCTGTCCTGTGAACTAGACTGTTGTATGTTCACCGTGACATAGACACATCTGTTGCTACAATGTCTTTCATGCTAATGGAAAGCACTGAGTTTAGTTTCCTTTTTTTTCTTCCAACATGGTCCTAATAACAACACATGGCTCCATACTGAAGGCTGCATCTGGAACTGTGTGTGTGTGTGTATATGTGTGTGTGTGTGGGTGTATATGTGTGGGTGTATGTGCGTGAGTGAGTGAGTGAGTGAGTGAGTGAGTGAGTGAGTGAGTGAGTGAGTGAGTGAGTGAGTGAGTGAGTGAGTGAGTGAGTGAGTGAGTGAGTGAGTGAGTGAGTGAGTGAGTGAGTGAGTGAGTGAGTGAGTGAGTGAGTGAGTGTGTGTGTGTGTGTGTGTGTGTGTGTGTGTGTATGTATGTTATGCTTTGAAAAACGTTTAGCGAGGCTCCTGTTTGCCCTTTGGCCTGAGGAGTATTCCACTGCTCTATAAAATATCTATAATTTTTGGTCTGATTCAGTTTAGTTTTCCCAGGTTTTTTGTCTTTAATTAACAGTTTTTATTTTATTTTTTACTTTATTTTTTCAACAATATTTTAATACGCTTCAAACCATCACAGCTTCACCTGCATCGCAAATCACGAAGAGAAAGGAGACAACAGGACTCAAATGTCATGAACAGAGAGCAAAGGGACAGAGTTTTCAATCCTGGAGAAACTGTCTTGGCTAGAAACCCCCTCAACGGACCGAAGGGGTCATTGCTTAGACTGGTCCTGTGTTCTTTCTACAGACAGCAGGAGAGATACTCTGAATGATCGGCTATGAAAAGCCAAACTGACATTTACTCCTGAGGTGCTGACTTGCTGCACCCTCGACAACCACTGTGATTATTATTATCTGACCCTGCTGGTCATCTATGAACATTTGAACATCTTGGCCATGTTCTGTTATAATTTCCACCCGACACAGCCAGAAGAGGACTGCCCCCCGCCCCCATAGCCTGGTTCCTCTCTACCCAGTACTGAGAGAGAGAGAGAGAGACAGAGACAGAGACAGAGACAGAGACAGACAGACATACAGACAGGGACAGACAGACAGACAGAGACAGACAGACAGAGACAGACAGAGACAGACAGAGACAGACAGAGACAGAGACAGACAGACAGACAGACAGAGACAGAGACAGACAGAGAGACAGACACAGAGAGACAGACACAGACAGAGAGAGACAGACAGACAGACAGACAGACAGACAGACAGACAGACAGACAGACAGACAGACAGACAGACAGACAGACAGACAGACAGACAGAGAGAGAGAGAGACAGACAGACAGACAGACAGACAGACAGACAGACAGACAGACAGACAGACAGAGAGAGAGAGAGACAGACAGACAGACAGAGAGAGAGAGAGATTCAGTGAACTGGCATGTGTTACCTTGTACATCATTTCTAGTTTGTGTCGATGGTCCCGATCTGTCCCCTCCACAGATGGCTGGAGCAGAGAGGTATGGAGGGGTGAGGGGAGGAAGTGGGGTTGAGGGATAGAGGTGTAGCAGGGGAGGAGTGTACGGCAGGGTGAAGTGGTGCGAGGAGGGGTGGAGGAGGGGTGAATGGACAGGGGATGGATGGACAGGGTGGAGGAGGGGTGAATGGACAAGGGATGGATGGACAGGGTGGTGGAGGGGTGAATGGACAAGGGATGGATGGACAGGGTGGTGGAGGGGTGAATGGACAAGGGATGGATGGACAGGGTGGTGGAGGGGTGAATGGACAAGGGATGGATGGACAGGGTGGTGGAGGAAGGATGGATGGACGGACGGACGGAGGGGTGGAAAGATATGACATCGTGGAGGGTGGATGGGTTGAAAGCAGGGTAGAGATATGACATTGTGGATGAGGGTGGATGAGGGTTGAAAGCAGGGCAGAGATATGACATTGTGGATGAGGGTGGATGAGGGTTGAAAGCAGGGCAGAGATATGACATCGTGGATGAGGGTGGATGAGGGTTGAAAGCAGGGCAGAGATATGACATTGTGGATGAGGGTGGATGATGGTTGAAAGCAGGGCAGAGATATGACATTGTGGATGAGGGTGGATGATGGTTGAAAGCAGGGCAGAGATATGACATTGTGGATGAGGGTGGATGATGGTTGAAAGCAGGGCAGAGATATGACATTGTGGATGAGGGTGGATGATGGTTGAAAGCAGGGCAGGATATGACATTGTGGATGAGGGTGGATGATGGTTGAAAGCAGGGAGAGATATGACATTGTGGATGAGGGTGGATGAGGGTTGAAAGCAGGGCAGAGATATGACATTGTGGATGAGGGTGGATGATGGTTGAAAGCAGGGCAGAGATATGACATTGTGGATGAGGGTGGATGAGGGTTGAAAGCAGGGCAGAGATATGACATCGTGGATGAGGTTGGATGAGGGTTGAAAGCAGGGCAGAGATATGACATTGTGGATGAGGGTGGATGAGGGTTGAAAGCAGGGCAGAGATATGACATTGTGGATGAGGGTGGATGAGGGTTGAAAGCAGGGCAGAGATATGACATTGTGGATGAGGGTGGATGAGGGTTGAAAGCAGGGCAGAGATATGACATTGTGGATGAGGGTGGATGAGGGTTGAAAGCAGGGCAGAGATATGACATTGTGGATGAGGGTGGATGAGGGTTGAAAGCAGGGTGGAGAGATATGACATTGTGGATGAGGGTGGATGATGGTTGAAAGCAGGGCAGAGATATGACATTGTGGATGAGGGTGGATGATGGTTGAAAGCAGGGCAGAGATATGACATTGTGGATGAGGGTGGATGAGGGTTGAAAGCAGGGCAGAGATATGACATTGTGGAGGGGGTGGTTGAGGGTGGATGAGGGTTGAAAGCAGGGCAGAGATATGACATTGTGGATGAGGGTGGATGAGGGTTGAAAGTGGGGTGGAGAGATATGACATCGTGGAGGGGGTGGATGAGGGTGGATGAGGGTTGAAAGCAGGGCAGAGATATGACATTGTGGATGAGGGTGGATGAGGGTTGAAAGCAGGGCAGAGATATGACATTGTGGATGAGGGTGGATGAGGGTTGAAAGCAGGGCAGAGATATGACATTGTGGATGAGGGTGGATGAGGGTTGAAAGCAGGGTGGAGAGATATGACATTGTGGAGGGAGTGGATGAGGGTGGATGAGGGTTGAAAGCAGGGCAGAGATATGACATCGGGGAGGGGGTGGATGAGGGTGGATGAGGGTTGAAAGCAGGGCAGAGATATGACATTGTGGAGGGAGTGGATGAGGGTGGATGAGGGTTAAAAGCAGGGTGGAGAGATATGACATTGTGGAGGGAGTGGATGAGGGTGGATGAGGGTTGAAAGCAGGGCAGAGATATGATATTGTGGAGGGAGTGGATGAGGGGGATGAGGGTTGAAAGCAGGGCAGAGATATGACATTGTGGATGAGGGTTGATGAGGGTTGAAAGCAGGGCAGAGATATGACATTGTGGATGAGGGTGGATGAGGGTTGAAAGCGGGGTGGAGAGATATGACATTGTGAAGGGGGTGGATGAGGGTGGATGAGGGTTGAAAGCAGGGCAGAGATATGACATTGTGGATGAGGGTTGATGAGGGTTGAAAGCAGGGCAGAGATATGACATTGTGGAGGGAGTGGATGAGGGTGGATGAGGGTTGAAAGCAGGGCAGAGATATGACATTGTGGATGAGGGTGGATGAGGGTTGAAAGCAGGGCAGAGATATGACATCGTGGATGAGGGTGGATGAGGGTTGAAAGCAGGGCAGAGATATGACATCGTGGAGGGGGTGGATGAGGGTGGATGAGGGTTGAAAGCAGGGCAGAGATATGACATTGTGGAGGGGGTGGATGAGGGTGGATGAGGGTTGAAAGCAGGGCAGAGATATGACATCGTGGATGAGGGTGGATGAGGGTGGATGAGGGTGGATGAGGGTTGAAAGCAGGGCAGAGATATGACATCGTGGATGAGGGTGGATGAGGGTGGATGAGGGTTGAAAGCAGGGCAGAGATATGACATTGTGGAGGGGGTGGATGAGGGTGGATGAGGGTGGATGAGGGTTGAAAGCAGGGCAGAGATATGACATCGTGGATGAGGGTGGATGAGGGTTGAAAGCAGGGCAGAGATATGACATTGTGGATGAGGGTGGATGATGGTTGAAAGGAGGGCAGAGATATGACATTGTGGATGAGGGTGGATGAGGGTTGAAAGCAGGGCAGAGATATGACATCGTGGATGAGGTTGGATGAGGGTTGAAAGCAGGGCAGAGATATGACATTGTGGATGAGGGTGGATGAGGGTTGAAAGCAGGGCAGAGATATGACATTGTGGATGAGGGTGGATGATGGTTGAAAGCAGGGCAGAGATATGACATTGTGGATGAGGGTGGATGAGGGTTGAAAGCAGGGTGGAGAGATATGACATTGTGGAGGGAGTGGATGAGGGTGGATGAGGGTTGAAAGCAGGGCAGAGATATGACATCGTGGAGGGGGTGGATGAGGGTTGAAAGCAGGGCAGAGATATGACATTGTGGATGAGGGTGGATGAGGGTTGAAAGCAGGGTGGAGAGATATGACATTGTGGATGAGGGTGGATGAGGGTGGATGAGGGTTGAAAGCAGGGTGGAGAGATATGACATTGTGGAGGGAGTGGATGAGGGTGGATGAGGGTTGAAAGCAGGGCAGGTGGACTCAATCAAGCAGTGTAATGAAATGTAAATGTGTGTGGCGTCAAGCCCTGTGACACATCCCTCCTCCTCCGCTTTGCCCTTTAAGCCAAGTGCAGGTGCGCATCGAATGACACCCCAGTGACATCGGGGGAAGGGTAGTGACATCTGCACACTGAAGTGAACAATTGAGTCAGGGAGAGAGAGACAGGTGGGGAGGCGGAGGAGACAACGGGGAAGTTGGAACAGAACAGCGTCAGATTTATTCAGAGCTTTGTGTGTGGCGAGGAGGTGGGAGGCGATGGGAAAATGACACTATGACTACCTCTCTTCTCTGCCATCCTCCCTCCTTCTAAATCTCCTGATGAAAGGAGAAAATGAATCTGTGTCCTGACTGGGCTCTGAGGTTCACCGTTCTAGTTATACACATTATTCTGACTCTGTGTTGGAGGAATGCTGGAAGGTGTGACGGTGTGACGGTGTGAGCTGTCTTCTACAACACATCACAACCAGATCTGAGGTGTCTTCTACAACACATCACACCAGATCTGAGGTGTCTTCTACAACACATCACACCAGATCTGAGGTGTCTTCTACAACACATCACACCAGATCTGAGGTGATTCTGAACAGCTTTACACACCAGACCAGATCTGAGGTGACTGTGAACAGCTTTACACACCAGACCAGATCTGAGGTGACTGTGAACAGCTTTACACACCAGACCAGATCTGAGGTGTCTTCTACAACACACCAGACCAGATCTGAGGTGACTGTGAACAGCTTTACACACCAGACCAGATCTGAGGTGTCTTCTACAACACACCAGACCAGATCTGAGGTGACTCTGAACAGCTTTAACATTTACCTGCTGACATTCTGCTCTGCATTTATCTCCACCTGATGAAGACCAAGGGGTTGTATCTTTCTTACTTTTGTTTACTGAGAATTTGACACTGCAGCTTCAGAGAGATGAGAAAAAAGAGGAGGATGTTTCTGTGATGCTTAAGAATTCAGGACTAAATGTTGACGTTTACTTTTGTGTTGTCGTGGTAAAGCACTACGGCGCTGTTAACATAACACACTTACCTGCCTAGCTGAACACAGAGTTCAGATATCAGACAGAGATAGAGCGAGAGAGAGAGAAGCTGAGACACAGGCAGTGTTTGAGAGAGAGAGAGAGCAGGGAGAGAAAGAGAGAGCAGAGAGAGAAAGAGGGAGCAGAGAGAGAGAGAGAGCGAGATCAGAGAGAGTAGAGAGAGAGAGAGAGATCAGAGAGAGAGAGAGAGGCTGAGACACAGGCTATGTTTGAGAGAGAGAGAGAGAGAGAGAGAGAGAGAGAGAGAGAGAGAGAGAGAGAGAGAGAGCAGAGAGAGAGAGAGAGAGAGAGAGAGAGAGAGAGAGAGAGAGCAGAGGGAGAAAGGGAGAGAGAGAGAGAGAGAGAGAGAGAGAGAGAGAGAGAGAGAGAGAGTAGAGAGAGTAGAGAGAGAGAGAGAGGCTGAGAGAGCGATCAGAGAGAGAGAGAGAGAGAGAGAGAGAGAGAGAGAGAGAGAGAGAGCAGAGGGAGAGAGAGAGAGAGAGAGAGATCAGAGAGAGAGAGAGAGAGAGAGAGAGAGAGAGAGAGAGCAGAGGAGAGAGAGAGAGAGAGAGAGAGAGATCATTCGGAGTACGTAGGAGACGTAGGCAGAGTGTTTTGTTTGTGACGTGGCTGTCAGAAACAAAGTTGGAAGGCTGTTCTTCCACCATGGTGACACTGGAAGACGTTTGGAGGGGGAAACTCCAGCAGTAACTCAACATGCGTCCCAAATGGCACCCTATTCCCTGATGTAGTGCACTACTTTGACCATGTAGTTCCTTATGTAGTGCACTACTTTAGACCAGAACTGGCACCCTATTCCCTATGTAGTGCACTACTTTGACCATGTAGTTCCTTATGTAGTGCACTACTTTAGACCAGAACTGTCACCCTATTCCCTATGTAGTGCACTACTTTGACCATGTAGTTCCTATGTAGTGCACTACTTTGACCATGTAGTTCCTATGTAGTGCACTACTTTGAATATGTAGTTCCTATGTAGTGCACTACTTTGAGGGAATATGGTGCCACTGGGGACCCCTGTTTGTGTAAGGATGGATGATCTACACACACACACACACACACACACACACACACACACACACACACACACACACACACACATGTTGTGTACACTGTAATTTGTCATGTAGACATAGCGCAGCAGTAGCCCTGGCCATAAAACACTCTGAGTAGATAGTTTACCAAGCTCCTAATTACTTGATGCTGAAAGAAGTTAAGGGTACACTGAAGTTCCCTTTAACTGAAGTCACCTTTAACTGAAGTTCCCTTTAACTGAAGTCACCTTTAACTGAAGTTCCCTTTAACTGAAGTTCCCTTTAACTGAAGTTCCCTTCAACTGAAGTTCCCTTTAACTGAAGTTCCCTTCAACTGAAGTTCCCTTTAACTGAAGTTCCCTTCAACTGAAGTTCCCTTCCCTTTAACTGAACTTCCCTTCCCTTTAACTGAAGTTCCCTTCCCTTTAACTGAAGTTCCCTTCCCTTTAACTGAACTTCCCTTCCCTTTAACTGAAGTTCCCTTTAACTGAAGTTCCCTTTTTAGCTTCTGGGTTTTACCATTGGATTTGATTGAATCTGTAGATAAAGATCTCACGTAGTTGTCTATTTAATCTGTAGACAACAAACTCACATAGCAGTCTATTTACAGTTTTTTACAATCGCTAGGACCCATTTTTCAATACTTAGGTCACCTTTTCAAAACTCTTCACACAGTTCTAACCAAATGTTAGCTTGGCACAGCAGTTCATTTCACAACCAAAATGCACTAAAACTACCAAAACACTTCATACAGGTCTCAAATCAACTCATTCTTCCATAACACTAGCAAAGGTTGTCACCCAACAAGCACACGTTGTCGCTCATAAAACAACGACCTAAAAAACCCACTAACAACAGGTAGCATTACACAATGTTTTCTTCTGTAAAATGTCTTTACAAAACCACAATGACACCTCTCTACTGTTTAGAATTCACTGCAGTATATGTAACAGGAATTCATCCGACATGATGCAATATGCTTCAATATCTTTTTTGGCATTGAGTGATTCCAAAAATACAAGAAAGTGTATATACACCATCTACCGATACAGATACAGTAGCAATGCTAGTCAACCCTGTCTTCTGCATTGGGCCACAGGTTCTCATCCACATTACATCTTATGTCACCTAGGAAAGAATCTTTTGGCATGCCTAGTCCACCCCTGGCAATCTTCTGCAGATATGTCCAGGCATCCAGCATTCATTGCGTCCAGGAGGGACATTTGATCATGTGGATGGTGGTCATAGACCTTCCACCTCCATGAGGAAAATAATTCCTCTATGGGGTTGAGGAATGGAGAGAAAGGTGGGAGGAAATGTGACACCATCCCCGGAGGGACTGCAAACCACTCTGTGACTGCACAGGAGTGGTGAAATGTCACATTGTCCCATACAATGACAAACTTTGGTCAATTTCCCCTCACTACAACCCTTTCCTCACCTGACCCAACCCTTCCATAGAGGTCATCCAGGAATGTAATGAGACTCCCTGTGTTGTGTGGCCCAGTTAGCGGTTTGTGTAACAGCCATCCAACAGAGGATATTGCTGTACACATTGTGATGTTGGCACCCCTCTGGCTCGGGACATCCACTGTGGCTCTTTTCACCAATCACATTCTTTCCTCGCCGCCGTGTTTTGGCCAAGTTGAAACCAGCCTCATCCACAAAGATGAATACGTGGGGTGTTTGCCTTGCTTCAATCTCCATGACTCTCTAAAATACATCCACAAGGCAACATAGGAGTTAGGTTATTACGGTAGTTTACATTATACCTAAAAACATGCCATTGTGTTCCTCTGCCCTGTTTAGTTTTTGTTCAAAACCAGTTCTGTATTTTATAGTCATCTTACCTGGGCTTATTGGTTTCTGAGTTTCTTGACTCGTTCAGAGTTCCTCTCAAAGGGGACAACTGCTTCATCCTCACTTGATGTTGTTTCAGGACTCTAGAAATAGTTGTTCTGGTTACATTGTGAATATTTCCAAATGTAATGTTGTCTGCCAACACTGTCCCAAATCTCTGTGTTTTATGCCATTGTTTCTGATGACGATATAAACGATGGCAGTTTCCTGCTCAGCAGTGAATATCCTACCTCTCCCGCCTGTGGGAGGTAACAGTTGGGTCCTAAGCAGAAATACAAAAACAATGACACACAAGTGGGTTTGGAGGCTTTGCTCAATTTACTTCTGTAATGTGCAGTTCAGTCAGAAACCCTTTCAGAATAATGCACATCTTATCTGTTACTTTGCTGGAAATGTCTCACAATAGATGCCACTGTTGAGCGTAGCAGATTTGTCTGCACTCTCAGACCAGCCTCTCTCATTGACAGACCATGATTTATTACAGGATCAGTTATAGCAGCCCTAATCTCGTCTGAGACGACAGCTCTTGATCTTCCTCTCAGTCTTCTTCCACCACAGCATTGATAGACCGATTTATTACCTCTTCCTCTCCCAGCCGCTCTTCTTCCTCTGTCAGCCACTTCTCTATCTCTGTCTGGGTCCATGTTTACATTACACTGCAGCATTATGTACCATTTTGTAAAGATGGTAATGACACTAACACCTGTGTAGGTGTTCAGCTACAATGGGAATCAGCTGTGTTTGGTCTAATTGTTTTGATAGTATTTCATTTTTTTAGATTTGGAATATATTTCAATATGGTATTACTGTAGAAATGTAGCAAATTGCTGTCTTATTCAATGTTGTGTTATTTTAGGTTTTGAACTTAAGTTTAACAGTTTTGTAAAGAGTATGTTATCATGTTCCAAATTGGCCTGTAGGTACATAGAGTTTTGGTGGTTGTGTCTGAGTAAGAAAATAATTCAGGAAATCTTAAAGATGTAGTCATTGAATGCATTTTGTGCCAAAGCAATGAAAAATGATCCACAGTTTATCTGTAGCTGTTGTCCTCACTGTGTGAAGAGTTATGAAAAGGTGACCTAAGTATTGATTAATGGGTCCTAGCGATTGTAAAAATGAAAATAAAAATTTACAGTCAAATCTGTCGACAACAAGCTCACGTAGTTGCTGTCACAAACTCTAAACTCCGCCCAGTGGTTACCGTCTAGTTGGATATTCATTTCCCACTGAGCAGACTACCAGTTTCCTCTGTCTAGTTGGATATTCATTTCCCACTGAGCAGACTACCAGTTTCCTCTGTCTAGTTGGATATTCATTTCCCACTGAGCAGACTACCAGTTTCCTCTGTCTATTTGGATATTAATTTCCCACTGAGCAGACTACTAGTTTCCTCTGTCTAGTTGGATATTCATTTCCCACTGAGCAGACTACTAGTTTCCTCTGTCTAGTTGGATATTCATTTCCCACTGAGCAGACTACCAGTTTCCTCTGTCTAGTTGGATATTCATTTCCCACTGAGCAGACTACCAGTTTCCTCTGTCTAGTTGGATATTAATTTCCCACTGAGCAGACTACCAGTTTCCTCTGTCTATTTGGATATTAATTTCCCACTGAGCAGACTACTAGTTTCCTCTGTCTAGTTGGATATTCAGAGCAGACCACATCTGAATTTACATCATTCAAATACATTTTGATCAGGTTTTTGCTTTGGTTTGATTGTGATTTTTAAAATTTTACATTTGTCAATTACAACTCATGAATGCATCTATTTATGTCAAATGGATTTGGTTGTTCTGAAAATAAAATGGTGAAACACTTCATTTTGAGGTTAAATATAAAAGGCTGGACATGCAGATGAATGAAAGTCAGATAAAATAAATCATATTATTTTTTGCTGGAGTCTCTGGACTGATAGGGGTTAACTAAAGTTACTTTGAAAAAGTAGTTCACGACATCGAAACGACTTCATTAAAAAAAGTATCATTTATGTAAATCTGAAATATCATAGACTACAAAATTGTAATAACTCTTCACTTTTATTGGAGTCATATAGAATACAACAGAATATGACTAAATTAGACTATCAAATCCAAGTGAGAATCAGACAGCTCTGATGCAGAAACAGAACTGACATTCACACATATTTTATTGTCTTTTTGCTGAAAGATTAGTGTGTTAGCAACATCCAGTAGTTAGCAACATCCAATAGTTAGCAACATCCAGTAGTTAGCAACATCCAGTAGTTAGTTACATCCAGTAGTTAGCAACATCCAATAGTTAGCTACATCCAGTAGTTAGCAACATCCAGTAGTTAGCTACATCCAGTAGTTAGCTACATCCAGTAGTTAGCAACATCCAGTAGTTAGCTACATCCAGTAGTTAGTTACATCCAGTAGTTAGCAACATCCAATAGTTAGCTACATCCAGTAGTTAGCAACATCCAGTAGTTAGCTACATCCAGTAGTTAGTTACATCCAGTAGTTAGTTACATCCAGTAGTTAGCAACATCCAGTAGTTAGCTACATCAGTAGTTAGCAACATCCAGTAGTTAGCAACATCCAGTAGTTAGCAACATCCAGTAGTTAGCTACATCCAGTAGTTAGCAACATCCAGTAGTTAGTTAAATCCAGTAGTTAGTTACATCCAGTAGTTAGCAACATCCAATAGTTAGCTACATCCAGTAGTTAGCTACATCCAGTAGTTAGCTACATCCAGTAGTTAGCTACATCCAGTAGTTAGCAACATCCAGTAGTTAGCTACATCCAGTAGTTAGCTACATCCAGTAGTTAGCTACATCCAATAGTTAGCAACATCCAGTAGTTAGCAACATCCAATAGTTAGCAACATCCAGTAGTTAGCAACACCCAGTAGTTAGCTACATCCAGTAGTTAGCTACATCCAGTAGTTAGCAACATCCAGTAGTTAGCAACATCCAGTAGTTAGCTACATCCAGTAGTTAGCAACATCCAGTAGTTAGCTACATCCAGTAGTTAGCTACATCCAATAGTTAGCTACATCCAATAGTTAGCAACATCCAACAGTTAGCTACATCCAGTTGTTAGCTACATCCAATAGTTAGCTACATCCAGTAGTTAGCTACATCCCAACATGGGATAAAATAAATCAAAGACTGAAAAAAACACCTAGATTTGAGTTGAGTTCAACCACCACCAATTCCACTACTAAATGTAGTTAAATTACTAGTTGATCTAAATTTACTACTCTCCGACCGTTGTTACTATTCTGTAGTGCTATGCTACCGTAAACCACAAATTACACCCTATTCCCTATACTGTGCACACTACATAGTAAACCCATTGTCTGAGTCCCAAATTACACCCTATTCCCTATACAATCTATCTAAAGTGGTGCACTACATAACAGAACGCTATGAGCCCTGGTCTAAAGTAGTGCACTAGATAACAGAACGCGATGAGCCCTGGTCTAAAGTAGTGCACACAACATAACAGAACGCGATGAGCCCTGGTCTAAAGTAGTGCACACAACATAACAGAACGCTATGAACCCTGGTCTAAAGTAGTGCACACAACATAACAGATGCTATGAGCCCTGGTCTAAGTAGTGCACTACATAACAGAACGCTATGCACAACATAACAGAACGCGATGAGCCCTGGTCTAAAGTAGTGCACACAACATAACAGAACGCGATGAGCCCTGGTCTAAAGTAGTGCACACAACATAACAGAACGCTATGAACCCTGGTCTAAAGTAGTGCACACAACATAACAGATGCTATGAGCCCTGGTCTAAAGTAGTGCACTACATAACAGAACGCTATGAGCCCTGGTCTAAAGTAGTGCACACTACATAACAGAACGCTATGAGCCCTGGTCTAAAGTAGTGCACACTACATAACAGAACGCTATGAGCCCTGGTCTAAAGTAGTGCACACAACATAACAGATGCTATGAGCCCTGGTCTAAAGTAGTGCACTACATAACAGAACACTATGAACCCTGGTCTAAAGTAGTGCACTACATAACAGAACGCTATGAGCCCTGGTCTAAAGTAGTGCACACTACATAACAGAACGCTATGAGCCCTGGTCTAAAGTAGTGCACACTACATAACAGAACGCTATGAGCCCTGGTCTAAAGTAGTGCACACTACATAACAGAACACTATGAGCCCTGGTCTAAAGTAGTGCACTACATAACAGAACGCTATGAGCCCTGGTCTAAAGTAGTGCACTACATAACAGATGCTATGAGCCCTGGTCTAAAGTAGTGCACTACATAACAGATGCTATGAGCCCTGGTCTAAAGTAGTGCACTACATAACAGAACGCTATGAGCCCTGGTCTAAAGTAGTGCACACTACATAACAGAACGCTATGAGCCCTGGTCTAAAGTAGTGCACACTACATAACAGAACACTATGAGCCCTGGTCTAAAGTAGTGCACTACATAACAGAACACTATGAACCCTGGTCTAAAGTAGTGCACACAACATAACAGAATGCTATGAGTCCTGGTCTAAAGTAGTGCACACAACATAACAGATGCTATGAGCCCTGGTCTAAAGTAGTGCACACAACATAACAGATGCTATGAGCCCTGGTCTAAAGTAGTGCACTACATAACAGAACGCTATGAGCCCTGGTCTAAAGTAGTGCACACAACATAACAGAACGCTATGAGCCCTGGTCTAAAGTAGTGCACACAACATAACAGAACGCTATGAACCCTGGTCTAAAGTAGTGCACACAACAGATGCTATGAGTCCTGGTCTAAAGTAGTGCACACAACATAACAGATGCTATGAGCCCTGGTCTAAAGTAGTGCACTACATAACAGAACGCTATGAGCCCTGGTCTAAAGTAGTGTACTACATTGTGAATAGGGCACCATTTGTAACTCAAACCATGATGTGATTACTTTCCACATGAGCCATCTGACTACCTTAATGCAGAATCCCTATTGCATATCTAGAATTCATTAATTCTGAGAAGGTTTATATTTACATTTACATTTACATTTAAGTCATTTAGCAGACGCTCTTATCCAGAGCGACTTACTGAACTTCAGGCCACACACCACACACACACACACACACACACACACACACACACGCAACGCTGCTCCCCCCCCCCCCACACACACAAACAGTGCCCACACACACACACACACACACACAAACACTGACCACACACACACAAACACTGCCCCCCCCCCACACACACACACACACCCCTCCATACCTGCGGTCTTCATAGATCTCTGTGTATTTTTGGCTCTGAGCCCATTACAGCCAATCCTTCACTGTTATCCTCCAGCCAACTGTCGCATACAGTGGGGAGAACAAGTATTTGATAGACTGCCGATTTTGCAGGTTTTCCAACTTACAAAGCATGTAGAGGTCTGTAATTTTTTATCATAGGTACACTTCAACTGTGAGAGACGCAAAAATCCTGAAAATCACATTGTATGATTTTTAAGAAATTAATTTGCATTTCATTGCATGACATAAGTATTTGATCACCTACCAACCAGTAAGAATTCCGTCTCTCACAGACCTGTTAGTTTTTCTTTAAGAAGCCCTCCTGTTCTCCACTCATTACCTGTATTAACTGCACCTGTTTGAACTCGTTACCTGTATTAACTGCACCTGTTTGAACTCGTTACCTGTATTAACTGTACCTGTTCTCCACTCATTACCTGTATTAACTGCACCTGTTTGAACTCGTTACCTGTATAAAAGACAACTGTCCACACAGTCAATCAAACAGACTCCAACCTCTCCACAATGGCCAAGACCAGAGAGGGTGTAAGGACATCAGGGATAAAATTGTAGACCTGCACAAGGCTGGGATTGGCTACAGGACAATAGGCAAGCAGCTTGGTGTGAAGGCAACAACTGTTGGCGCAATTATTAGAAAATGGAAGAAGTCAATCACCCTCGGTCTGTGGCTCCATGCAAGATCTCTCCTCGTGGGGCATCAATGATCATGAGGAAGGTGAGGGATCAGCCCAGAACTACATGGCAGGACCTGGTCAATGACCTGAAGAGAGAAAACCTGCAAAATCGGCAGTGTATCAAATACTTGTTCTTCCCACTGTAGTTAACACTGTTAGAATCAAAACAATTCCCTTGTTAGAATCAGAACTACAGACTACACCTATAGATACATACTGTACAGAGTGAGACTAGCATTGTGAATCACATTCATTTGCACTTCTGGTTCTGTATATGCAATTATTTATAGTGAGGTGTTCTCTCCTGAAGTCAAGTTTGTGTGTGTGTGTGTGTGTGTGTGTGTGTGTGTGTGTGTGTGTGTGTGTGTGTGTGTGCGTGCGTGCGTGCGCGTGTGGTGTGTGTGTGTGTGTGTGTGTGTGTGTGCGCGCGTGCGTGCGTGTGCGTGTTATAAACCTCACTAGCGATCAGTTTTCTTCTTTTGCTGAATAAAAGAAAACTAATGACTTCGCTCTCCAAACAGTATCTGCTTCTCCTACGTCTGAAATCTGAAGGCGTTTTCTCATCAGTTATTGAGTTTGATGATCCTTGGATGGTTAAAAGCTGAACAGTATCTCCACGTACAGAAAAAAAAGAGATGAAAGAAGTCTGCTGAAAATAAACTGGATAGTTTTTTGGGTGAAGTATATATTCGTTTGAAGAAGACATTTGGATTGTACAGTGTGCGTTCTAAGGAGTGGTATACCAATATTGAAGTCCTTCAACTCAGTCAAACCCGCATGGTAAACCTCCACAGTCCTCCCCTCTTTAGTAGACTGTATAGAAGACATGTTCTTATATTTTAAATCCTCTATTTAATAGACTGTATGGATTATATTTTTGTATATTTGATATCATATATTTAGTAGACTGTGTGTGTGATAACATTGTGAACTGACTGATGTTGTTTGTCCCAGTCAGTTTTACATTATCTGGCTTGACAACCTGTCTGTTTGGGTCTCCTCTATAAAACATCCCACCTGTCTGTTTGGGTCTCCTCTATAAAAAACATCTACCTGTCTGTTTGGGTCTGTTTGGGTCTCCTCTATAAAAACATCTACCTGTCTGTTTGGGTCTCCTCTATAAAAACATCTACCTGTCTGTTTGGGTCTCCTCTATAAAAACATCTACCTGTCTGTTTGGGTCTGTTTGGGTCTCCTCTATAAAAACATCTACCTGTCTGTTTGGGTCTCCTCTATAAAAACATCTACCTGTCTGTTTGGGTCTCCTCTATAAAAACATCTACCTGTCTGTTTGGGTCTGTTTGGGTCTCCTCTGTTAAAACATCTACCTGTCTGTTTGGGTCTCCTCTATAAAACATCTACCTGTCTGTTTGGGTCTGTTTGGGTCTCCTCTATAAAACATCTACCTGTCTGTTTGGGTCTCCTCTATAAAACATCTACCTGTCTGTTTGGGTCTGTTTGGGTCTGTTTGGGTCTCCTCTATAAAACATCTACCTGTCTGTTTGGGTCTCCTCTATAAAAACATCTACCTGTCTGTTTGGGTCTCCTCTATAAAAACATCTACCTGTCTGTTTGGGTCTCCTCTATAAAAACATCTACCTGTCTGTTTGGGTCTCCTCTATAAAAACATCTACCTGTCTGTTTGGGTCTCCTCTATAAAAACATCTACCTGTCTGTTTGGGTCTCCTCTATAAAAACATCTACCTGTCTGTTTGGGTCTGTTTGGGTCTCCTCTATAAAACATCTACCTGTCTGTTTGGGTCTGTTTGGGTCTCCTCTATAAAACATCTACCTGTCTGTTTGGGTCTGTTTGGGTCTCCTCTATAAAACATCTACCTGTCTGTTTGGGTCTCCTCTATAAAACATCTACCTGTCTGTTTGGGTCTCCTCTATAAAACATCTACCTGTCTGTTTGGGTCTGTTTGGGTGTCCTCTATAAAACATCTACCTGTCTGTTTGGGTCTCTATAAAACATCCCACCTGTCTGTTTGGGTCTCCTCTATGAAACATCCCACCTGTCTGTTTGGGTCTCCTCTATAAAAACATCTACCTGTCTGTTTGGGTCTGTTTGGGTGTCCTCTATATAACATCTACCTGTCTGTTTGGGTCTCTATAAAACATCCCACCTGTCTGTTTGGGTCTCCTCTATGAAACATCCCACCTGTCTGTTTGGGTCTCCTCTGTTAAAACATCTACCTGTCTGTTTGGGTCTGTTTGGGTGTCCTCTATAAAAACATCTACCTGTCTGTTTGGGTCTGTTTGGGTCTCCTCTATAAAAACATCTACCTGTCTGTTTGGGTCTCCTCTGTTAAAACAGGAATAGGGTCCCATTCGGGACACAAAGATATATGGACTGAGATGTGATCTCAATCAATACAGGAGGCTGCCACCTGTCCGTCAAGTGACAGTATCACCACTGATGCATCACCGTCCTGTGTCTACCTTATACATTGTTTATCAGCTTCCTATTGGCACGACTCGAGCTGAAACACCAACCAGGGAATGGCAAAAGAAAGATGCTTTATCTTGTTTAAACACACCAAGACAAACTAAGCAATACATGCCTATTGATAATATGCGAACCAGTATGGTTTTAATGTTTGTGTATGACGCATTCAGGTTTGAGGTGAATTTATTGATATACCAGTGTTACAGTAGCAAGCTGGAAATTACACTGGAAATGTCAAATTAAAGATCCATAAAGCTCTGAAACTAAGCTAACCAGTAAAGAAGCCGCTAGCTGGCTACCAAGAATGACATAGCCGCTAGCTGGCTACCAAGAATGACAGAGACAGAGACCTCCCAAGTTGATGTCAGAGACAGAGATCTCCCCAGTTGGTGTCAGAGGCAGAGACCTCCCCAGTTGGTATCAAAGAGGGAGACCTCCCCAGTTGGTGTCAGACACAGAAATCACCCCAGTTGGTGTCAGAGGCAGATTTCTCCCCAGTTGGTGTCAGAAACCGAGACCTCCCCAGTTGGTGAGAGATACCTCCCCAGTTGATGTCAGAGACAGAGATCTCCCCAGTAGGTGTCAGAGAGGGAATCCTTCCCAGTTGGTGACAGAGATCTCCCCAGTAGGTGTCAGAGAGGGAGTCCTTCCCAGTTGGTGAAAGAGGCAGAGATCTCCCCAGTTTGTGTCAGAAACAGAGATCTCCCCAGTTGGTGTCAGAGATCTCCCCAGGTGGTGACAGAGACAGAGATCTCCCCAGTTGGTGACAGAGATCTCCCCAGTTGGTGTCAGAAACAGAGATCTCCCCAGTTGGTGTCAGAGACAGAGACCTTGCCAGTTGGTGTCAGAAACAGAGATCTCCCCAGTTGGTGAGAGATACCTCCCCAGTTGATGTCAGAGACAGAGACCTCCCCAGTTGGTGAGAGATACCTCCCCAGTTGATGTCAGAGACAGAGACCTCCCCAGTTGGTGTCAGAGACAGAGACCTCCCCAGTTGGTGTCAGAGGCAGAGACCTTGCCAGTTGGTGTCAGAAACAGAGATCTCCCCAGTTGGTGAGAGATACCTCCCCAGTTGATGTCAGAGACAGAGACCTCCCCAGTTGGTGTCAGAGACAGAGACCTCCCCAGTTGGTGTCAGAAAGAGAGATCTCCCCAGCTGGTGTCAGAAACAGAGACCTCCCCAGGGTCCTCTTCCTCCAAAGAGCTCCAGAAAGAGCAGCTTCATTTGTTTTCTAGGGGGATCTGAGGTGGAAGCAGTGCATCACAATATTGTCCCTGTTTTTGTGTTGGGGTTGTTTTCTTTGCTTCTAACTATTAACTATCTCTCACTGAATGATGTGGATGAGCAGCTTGCTGTGTTTCCAATGGGGATATGTGGTGGAAGTCTTGCAGTGGATATCTAAGTGTCTTCAGCTGCTTGCAATCAATTTATTTGACATGTCCTTTCTGAATACATTGCAAGCTGTTAGTCTGAAAAACATCAGTCAGATGGGTGCACTACCTCCCCCAAACAGACTGCAGATGGGTACACTACCTCCCCCAAACAGACTGCAGATGGGTGCACTACCTCCCCCAAACAGACTGCAGATGGGTGCACTACCTCCCCCAAACAGACTGCAGATGGGTGCACTACCTCCCCCAAACAGACTGCAGATGGGTCCACTACCTCCCCCAAACAGACTGCAGATGGGTACACTACCTCCCCAAACAGACTGCAGATGGGTGCACTACCTCCCCCAAACAGACTGCAGATGGGTACACTACCTCCCCAAACAGACTGCAGATGGGTGCACTACCTCCCCCAAACAGACTGCAGATGGGTGCACTACCTCCCCCAAACAGACTGCAGATGGGTCCACTACCTCCCCCAAACAGACTGCAGATGGGTGCACTACCTCCCCCAAACAGACTGCAGATGGGTGCACTACCTCCCCCAAACAGACTGCAGATGGGTGCACTACCTCCCCCAAACAGACTGCAGATGGGTGCACTACCTCCCCAAAAGACTGCAGATGGGTGCACTACCTCCCCCAAACAGACTGCAGATGGGTGCACTACCTCCCCAAACAGACTGCAGATGGGTGCACTACCTCCCAAACAGACTGCAGATGGGTAAACTACCTCCCCATACAGACTGCAGATGGGTACACTCCCTCCCCCAAACAGACTGCAGATGGGTGCACTACCTCCCCCAAACAGACTGCAGATGGGAGCACTACCTCCCCAAACAGACTGCAGATGGGTGCACTACCTCCCCCAAACAGACTGCAGATGGGTACACTACCTCCCCCAAACAGACTGCAGATGGGTGCACTACCTCCCCCAAACAGACTGCAGATGGGTGCACTACCTCCCCCAAACAGACTGCAGATGGGTCCACTACCTCCCCAAACAGACTGCAGATGGGTGCACTACCTCCCCCAAACAGACTGCAGATGGGTGCACTACCTCCCCCAAACAGACTGCAGATGGGTGCACTACCTCCCCCAAACAGACTGCAGATGGGTGCACTACCTCCCCCAAACAGACTGCAGATGGGTTCACTACCTCCCCCAAACAGACTGCAGATGGGTACACTACCTCCCCCAAACAGACTGCAGATGGGTGCACTACCTCCCAAACAGACTGCAGATGGGTGCACTACCTCCCCCAAACAGACTGCAGATGGGTGCACTACCTCCCCCAAACAGACTGCAGATGGGTCCACTACCTCCCCCAAACAGACTGCAGATGGGTGCACTACCTCCCCCAAACAGACTGCAGATGGGTGCACTACCTCCCCAAACAGACTGCAGATGGGTACACTACCTCCCCAAACAGACTGCAGATGGGTGCACTACCTCCCCCAAACAGACTGCAGATGGGTGCACTACCTCCCCCAAACAGACTGCAGATGGGTGCACTACCTCCCCAAACAGACTGCAGATGGGTACACTACCTCCCCCAAAAGACTGCAGATGGGTGCACTACCTCCCCAAACAGACTGCAGATGGGTGCACTACCTCCCCAAACAGACTGCAGATGGGTGCACTACCTCCCCAAACAGACTGCAGATGGGTGCACTACCTCCCCAAACAGACTCCAGATGGGTAACTACCTCCCCCATACAGACTGCAGATGGGTTCACTCCCTCCCCCAAACAGACTGCAGATGGGTGCACTACCTCCCCCAAACAGACTGCAGATGGGTGCACTACCTCCCCCAAACAGACTGCAGATGGGTGCACTACCTCCCCCAAACAGACTGCAGATGGGAGCACTACCTCCCCAAACAGACTGCAGATGGGTGCACTACCTCCCCCAAACAGACTGCAGATGGGTACACTACCTCCCCCAAAAAGACTGCAGATGGGTGCACTACCTCCCCCAAACAGACTGCAGATGGGTGCACTACCTCCCCCAAACAGACTGCAGATGGGTGCACTACCTCCCCAAACAGACTGCAGATGGGTAAACTACCTCCCCCATACAGACTGCAGATGGGTACACTCCCTCCCCCAAACAGACTGCAGATGGGTGCACTACCTCCCCCAAACAGACTGCAGATGGGAGCACTACCTCCCCAAACAGACTGCAGATGGGTGCACTACCTCCCCCAAACAGACTGCAGATGGGTACACTACCTCCCCCAAACAGACTGCAGATGGGTGCACTACCTCCCCCAAACAGACTGCAGATGGGTGCACTACCTCCCCCAAACAGACTGCAGATGGGTCCACTACCTCCCCCAAACAGACTGCAGATGGGTGCACTACCTCCCCAAACAGACTGCAGATGGGTGCACTACCTCCCCCAAACAGACTGCAGATGGGTGCACTACCTCCCCCAAACAGACTGCAGATGGGTGCACTACCTCCCCCAAAAGACTGCAGATGGGTGCACTACCTCCCCCAAACAGACTGCAGATGGGTAAACTACCTCCCCATACAGACTGCAGATGGGTACACTCCCTCCCCCAAACAGACTGCAGATGGGTGCACTACCTCCCCCAAACAGACTGCAGATGGGAGCACTACCTCCCCAAACAGACTGCAGATGGGTGCACTACCTCCCCCAAACAGACTGCAGATGGGTACACTACCTCCCCAAACAGACTGCAGATGGGTGCACTACCTCCCCAAACAGACTGCAGATGGGTGCACTACCTCCCCAAACAGACTGCAGATGGGTCCACTACCTCCCCCAAACAGACTGCAGATGGGTGCACTACCTCCCCCAAACAGACTGCAGATGGGTGCACTACCTCCCCCAAACAGACTGCAGATGGGTGCACTACCTCCCCAAACAGACTGCAGATGGGTGCACTACCTCCCCCAAACAGACTGCAGATGGGTACACTACCTCCCCCAAACAGACTGCAGATGGGACCACTACCTCCCCCAAACAGACTGCAGATGGGTGCACTACCTCCCCAAACAGACTGCAGATGGGTGCACTACCTCCCCAAACAGACTGCAGATGGGTGCACTACCTCCCCCAAACAGACTGCAGATGGGTCCACTACCTCCCCCAAACAGACTGCAGATGGGTGCACTACCTCCCCCAAACAGACTGCAGATGGGTGCACTACCTCCCCCAAACAGACTGCAGATGGGTACACTACCTCCCCAAACAGACTGCAGATGGGTGCACTACCTCCCCCAAACAGACTGCAGATGGGTGCACTACCTCCCCCAAACAGACTGCAGATGGGTGCACTACCTCCCCCAAACAGACTGCAGATGGGTACACTACCTCCCCCAAAAAGACTGCAGATGGGTGCACTACCTCCCCCAAACAGACTGCAGATGGGTGCACTACCTCCCCCAAACAGACTGCAGATGGGTGCACTACCTCCCCCAAACAGACTGCAGATGGGTGCACTACCTCCCCAAACAGACTCCAGATGGGTACCTACCTCCCCCATACAGACTGCAGATGGGTTCACTCCCTCCCCCAAACAGACTGCAGATGGGTGCACTACCTCCCCCAAACAGACTGCAGATGGGTACACTACCTCCCCAAACAGACTGCAGATGGGTGCACTACCTCCCCCAAACAGACTGCAGATGGGTACACTACCTCCCCCAAACAGACTGCAGATGGGTGCACTTCCTCCCCCAAACAGACTGCAGATGGGTGCACTACCTCCCCCAAACAGACTGCAGATGGGTACACTACCTCCCCCAAACAGACTGCAGATGGGTGCACTACCTCCCCCAAACAGACTGCAGATGGGTGCACTACCTCCCCCAAACAGACTGCAGATGGGTGCACTACCTCCCCCAAACAGACTGCAGATGGGTGCACTACCTCACCCAAACAGACTGCAGATGGGTGCACTACCTCCCCCAAACAGACTGCAGATGGGTGCACTACCTCCCCCAAACAGACTGCAGATGGGTGCACTACCTCCCCCAAACAGACTGCAGATGGGTGCACTACCTCCCCAAACAGACTGCAGATGGGAAAACTACCTCCCCCATACAGACTGCAGATGGGTACACTCCCTCCCCCAAACAGACTGCAGATGGGTGCACTACCTCCCCCAAACAGACTGCAGATGGGTGCACTACCTCCCCAAACAGACTGCAGATGGGTGACACTACCTCCCCCAAACAGACTGCAGATGGGTGCACTACCTCCCCCAAACAGACTGCAGATGGGTACACTCCCTCCCCAAACAGACTGCAGATGGGTGCACTACCTCCCCCAAACAGACTGCAGATGGGTGCACTACCTCCCCCAAACAGACTGCAGATGGGTACACTACCTCCCCCAAACAGACTGCAGATGGGTGCACTACCTCCCCCAAACAGACTGCAGATGGGTGCACTACCTCCCCCAAACAGACTGCAGATGGGTGCACTACCTCCCCCAAACAGACTGCAGATGGGTATACTACCTCCCCAAGCAGACTGCAGATGGGTGCACTACCTCCCCCAAACAGACTGCAGATGGGTATACTACCTCCCCAAGCAGACTGCAGATGGGTACACTACCTCCCCCAAACAGACTGCAGATGGGTACACTATCTCCCCCAAACAGACTGCAGATGGGTCCACTACCTCCCCCAAACAGACTGCAGATGGGTGACTACCTCCCCCAAACAGACTGCAGATGGGTACACTACCTCCCCCAAACAGACTGCAGATGGGTGCACTACCTCCCCCAAACAGACTGCAGATGGGTGCACTACCTCCCCCAAATAGACTGCAGATGGCTACACTACCTCCCCAAACAGACTGCAGATGGGTGACACTACCTCCCCAAACAGACTGCAGATGGGTGCACTCCCTCCCCAAACATACTGCAGATGGCTACACTCCCTCCCCAAACAGACTGCAGATGGCTACACTACCTCCCCAAACAGACTGCAGATGGGTACACTACCTCCCCAAGCAGACTGCAGATGGGCTTTGTTGTAGGCAATAATAAATTGTTTGGGATATTTTATGTAGGGGTGAGTAACTCTCTCTAGGTTGTGTAGGGGTGAGTAACTCTCTCTAGGTTGTGTAGGGGTGAGTAACTCTCTTTAGGTTGTGTAGGGGTGAGTAACTCTCTCTAGGTTGTGTAGGGGTGAGTAACTCTCTCAAGGTTGTGTAGGGGTGAGTAACTCTCTCTAGGTTGTGTAGGGGTGAGTAACTCTCTCTAGGTTGTGTAGGGGTGAGTAACTCTCTCTAGGTTGTGTAGGGGTGAGTAACTCTCTCTAGGTTTTGTAGGGGGTGAGTAACTCTCTCTAGGTTGTGTAGGGGTGAGTAACTCTCTCTAGGTTGTGTAGGGGTGAGTAACTCTCTCTAGGTTGTGTAGGGGTGAGTAACTCTCTAGGTTGTGTAGGGGTGAGTAACTCTCTCTAGGTTGTGTAGGGGGTGAGTAACTCTCTCTAGGTTGTGTAGGGGTGAGTAACTCTCTCTAGGTTGTGTAGGGGTGAGTAACTCTCTCTAGGTTGTGTAGGGGTGAGTAACTCTCTCTAGGTTGTGTAGGGGTGAGTAACTCTCTCTAGGTTGTGTAGGGGTGAGTAACTCTCTCTAGGTTGTGTAGGGGTGAGTAACTCTCTCTCTCTCTCACATGCCTGGATGTGTTGTGTCAACCCATCAGCCCTTTCATTCTGAATGAGTCATGACTGCAGTAAAATTCCATGTGATCGTTGAGTCACTGTAATCTCCTCTTATGCACTCTGGACATGCTTGATCGTCAGGTCCTAATGGCCTGGTACTCAGGGCTCTATTGTCCCTCCATCAGGTCCTAATGGCCTGGTACTCAGGTGTCTATTGTCCCTTCATCAGGTGCTAATGGCCTGGTACTCAGGGCTCTATTGTCCCTCCATCAGGTCCTAATGGCCTGGTACTCAGGTGTCTATTGTCCCTTCATCAGGTGCTAATGGCCTGGTACTCAGGGCTCTATTGTCCCTCTGTCAGGTCCTAATGGCTTGGTACTCAGGGCTCTATTGTCCCTCCATCAGGTCCTAATGGCCTGGTACTCAGGGCTCTATTGTCCCTCTGACAGGTCCTAATGGCTTGGTACTCTGGGCTCTATTGTCCCTCCATCAGGTCCTAATGGCCTGGTACTCGGGGCTCTATTGTCCCTCCATCAGGTCCTAAGGGCCTGGTACTCAGGGCTCTATTGTCCCTCCATCAGGTCCTAAAGGCCTGGTACTCAGGGCTCTATTGTCCCTGTAACCACTCTGACATCAACGCAAATGAAATCTAAAGTCACATCACACACTTATCATCAAAGCATTACGTGCTTTTAAAACTCACCTCACTGTGATGATGAAGAAGAGGGATGTGAAGAAAAGCTGAGTGTTAAACAGGGTCTTTTGAGGATGTTGTTTCCACAGTCGGACAGCGCTTTCTTTCTTAGGTGATGATTTGTTCAAAACGGCCATATGTTTATTTTAGAGCTGATGTATAGGCAGTCAGACGTATACGTACACCTTAGACAAATACATTTAAACACAGTTTTTCACCATTCCTGACATTTACTCCCTGTCCTTAGGTCAGGTAGGATCACCACTTTATTTTAAGACTGTGAAATGTCAGAATCATAGTAGAGAGAATGATTCATTGAAGCTTTTATTTCTAACATCACATTCCCAGTGGGTCAGAAGTTTGCATACACTCAATTAGTATTTGGTAGCATTGTCTTTACATTTTTTAACTTGGGTCAAACATTTCGGGTAGCCTTCCACAAGCTTCCCACAATAAGTTGGTTGAATTTTGGCCAATTCCTCCTGACAGAGCTGGTGTAACTGAGTCAGGTTTGTAGGCCTCCTTGCTCACACACACTTTTTCAGTTCTGCCAACAAATTTTCTATGGAATTGAGGTCAGGGATTTGTGATGGTCACTCCAATACCTTGACTTTGTTGTCCTTAAGCTGTTTTGCCACAACTTTGGAAGTATGCTTGGGGGGGTCATTGTCCATTTGGAAGACCAATTGGGATCAAGCTTTAACTTCCTGACTGATGTCTTGAGATGTTGCTTCAATATATCCACATAATTGTCCTGCCTCATGATGCCATCTATTTTGTGAAGTGCACCAGTCCCTCCTGCAGCAAAGCACCCCCACAACATGATGCTGCCACCCCCGTGCTTCACGGTTGGGATGGTGTTCTTCGGTTTGCAAGCGTCCCTCTTTTTCTTCCTAACATAACAATGGTCATTATGACCAAACAGTTCTATTTTTGTTTCATCAAAGCAGAGGACATTTCTCATAAAAAATCCGATCTTTGTCCACATGTGCAGTTGCAAACTGTAGTCTGGCTTTTTTATGGCGGTTTTGGAGCAGTGGCTTCTTCCTTGCTGAGCGGCCTTTCAGATTATGTTGATATAGGTGTATCGCCCCTACCTTAGAGCTTTTTATGTCGCTATTTTGGTTTGGTCAGGGTTTGATTTGGGTGGACATTCTATGTTCCTTTTTCTATGTTTTAGTATTTCTTTGTTTTGTCAATCAGGGACAGCTGTCTATCGTTGTCTCTGATTGGGGACCATACTTAGGTAGCTTTTTCCCACATGGTTTTTGTGGGTAGTTAATTTCTGTTTTGTGTTTTGCACCTTTCAGGACTGTTTCGGTTATTTGTGTTGAGTTTTAATAAAGAAAGCATGAACACTTACCACGCTGTGCTTTGGTCCGATGATTCCTCTTCTTCAGACGACGAATACCGTTCGTCGTCTGTGGATATAGATACTTTTTGTACCTGTTTACTTCAGCATCTTCACAAGGTCATCTGCTGTTGTTCTGGGATTGATTTGCACTTCTTGCACCGAAGTTCTAGGAGACAGAACGCGTCTCCTTCCTGAGCAGTATGACGGCTGCGTGGTTCCATGGTGTTTATACTTGCATACTATTGTTTGTACAGATGAACGTGGTACCTTCAGGCGTTTTGAAATTGCTCCCAAGGATAAACCAGGCTTGTGGACGACTACAATGGTTTTTCTGAGGGCTGATTTATTTAGATTTCCCATGATGTCAAGCAAAGAGGCACTGAGTTTGAAGGTACTGAGTTTGAGGCCTTGAAATACATCCACAGGTACACCTCCAATTGACTCAAATTATGTCAATTAGCCCATCAGCTTCTAAAGCCATGACATTTTCTGGAATTTTCCAAGCTGTTTAAAGGCACAGTCAACTTAGTGTATGTAAACTACCCACTGGAATTTTGATACAGTGAATTATAAGTGAAATAATCTGTCTGTAAACAATTGTTGGAAAAATGACTTGTGTCATGCACAAAGTAGATGTCCTAACCGACTTGACAAAACTATAGATTATTAACAAGACATTTGTGGAGTGGTTGAAAAACGACTTGTGTCATGCACAAAGTAGATGTCCTAACGGACTTGACAAAACTATAGATTATTAACAAGACATTTGTGGAGTGGTTGAAAAACGACTTGTGTCATGCACAAAGTAGATGTTCTAACCGACTTGACAAAACTATAGATTATTAACAAGACATTTGTGGAGTGGTTGAAAAATGAGTTTTAATGACTCCAATCTAGGTTGTATGTAAACTTCCGACTTCAACTGTATTTTCTTAATGAATATATATAATATACACATGACCTTTTAGTTACAGAATATCTCAACACTGTGCGTGTCCGTCTCCTCTCCTTCATTCCTTTCTCCAGTGCTCAGTGAAAGGGGCTGTCAACAGTTTAATGAATTGTGAAAGAGAACATGTTACTATCGATGTTCCCGAACAGATTTCACATGCTTTCCCAAATTAAGCACTGGTTAGTTGGAGGAACTGGGTTGGAGAGCCCATCTGTAGGGAGTAGACTGCTCTGTTGGGGGTAGACTGCTCTGTTAGCTGCAGGAACTGGGTTGGAGAGCCCATCTGTAGGGAGTAGACTGCTCTGTGGGGGGTAGACTGCTCTGTGGGGGGTAGACTGCTCTGTTAGCTGCAGGAACTGGGTTGGAGAGCCCATCTGTAGGGAGTAGACTGCTCTGTTCCTGTTCCTGTCCATTTGATAATGGGATATACTACATTTATTATTTTTTTGTTTACATATTAGTAAAAACAAGATTAAATTGAGAATAGTCTGATGGGTGAAACTATGATCACTTGATAAGAGAACAACATGGCAGCCTGAAACAAGGAACAGAGAGCTTCTTTTCATCACAACTTTCTCGGGTTATCAATAGTGTCTCGTCTCTTCATGTAGCCCATATATATATGTGTGTATGTATGTGTATGTATGTGTGTGTATGTATGTATGTATGTATGTGTGTGTGTATGTATGTGTGTGTGTATGTATGTATGTATGTATGTATGTATGTATGTATGTATGTATGTATGTATGTATGTATGTATGTATGTATGTATGTATGTATGTATGTATGTATGTATGTATGTGTGTGTTTTGATTTCTAAGATATTCTAAGGTTTGTATCATTCCTACAACTAAAGTTGCCCAATAACTCTAAATCTAATGTGTAAGACCTGTTTCATATGATCTCTACATATCCACTTCATATGCCCACTCGCTCCTAAAGGACATAAATATCCTTTCAGTTTTATTTAGCTAAGTTCAATTATATTCTTCTTACTATAAAATCACATCATAAAACATATTATCAGAGGATTATCGGCATACCTTGTCTGCTAAATGAACACGGCGACAGCCTACGGCGACACAGCCTACTGAAGGCCATAAACACAGCTTTCAGTTTTATTTAGCACAGTTCAATTATATTCTTCTTACGGCTAAAACAGCATCACAAACATATTGTCGACACAGCCTACGGCGACACAGCCTACGGCTACACAGCCTACGGCGACAGCCTACGGCGACACAGCCTACGGCTACACAGCCTACGGCGACAGCCTACGGCGACACGGCCTACGGCGACACAGCCTACGGCGACACAGCCTACGGCTACACAGCCTACGGCGACAGCCTACGGCGACACAGCCTACGGCGACACAGCCTACGGCGACACAGCCTACGGCGACGGCCTACGGCGACACAGCCTACGGCGACACAGCCTACGGCGATGGCCTACGGCGACACAGCCTACGGCGACACAGCCTACGGCGACACAGCCTACGGCGACACAGCCTATGGCGACAGCCTACGGCGACACGGCCTACGGCGACGGCCTACGGCGACACAGCCTACGGCGACACAGCCTACGGCTACACAGCCTACGGCTACACAGCCTACGGCGACAGCCTACGGCGACACAGCCTACGGCGACGGCCTACGGCGACACAGCCTACGGCGACACAGCCTACGGCGACAGCCTACGGCGACACAGCCTACGGCGACACAGCCTACGGCGACGGCCTACGGCGACACAGCCTACGGCGACAGCCTACGGCGACACAGCCTATGGCGACGGCGACGGCCTACGGCGACACAGCCTACGGCGACGGCCTACGGCGACACAGCCTACGGCGACACAGCCTACGGCGACACAGCCTACGGCTACACAGCCTACGGCGACACAGCCTACGGGGACACAGCCTACGGCGACGGCCTACGGCGACACAGCCTACGGCGACAGCCTACGGCGACACAGCCTATGGCGACGGCGACGGCCTACGGCGACACAGCCTACGACGACGGCCTACGGCGACACAGCCTACGGCGGCGGCCTACGGCGACACAGCCTACGGCGACGGCGACGGCCTACGGCGACACAGCCTACGACGACGGCCTACGGCGACGGCCTACGGCGACACAGCCTACGGCGACGGCGACGGCCTACGGCGACACAGCCTACGACGACGGCCTACGGCGACGGCCTACGGCGCGACAGCCTACGGCAGGGATCATCGACTAGATTCAGACACGGGGCTGATTTGTCTCTTCAGCGGATGGTCACAGGATCAGAACATAATTACCAGTGGTTTGTAAACTACAAAGGGCCTGCGTGGGAAGAATTGGGAACAGAGTAATAAAATGAAAAGCATGTTTGATTTTTAAAGTCTTTATTTGGGTCCAACAATTATAATTGTTTTATTTTTATTATTATTAGAACTTTTTTTTTTTAGCTCAGAAAAATTGGGGTCAAAATAAAATTACCACCAGATGGGGAACCTTGGAGCACAGTCAGATAACATACAGTATCTAGTTGGGGAACCCTGGAGAACAGTCAGATAACATACAGTATCTAGTTGGGGAACCCTGGAGAACAGCCAGATAACATACAGTATCTAGTTGGGGAACCCTGGAGAACAGCCAGATAACATACAGTATCTAGTTGGGGAACCCTGGAGAACAGCCAGATAACATACAGTATCTAGTTGGGGAACCCTGGAGAACAGCCAGATAACATACAGTATCTAGTTGGGGAACCCTGGAGAACAGCCAGATAACATACAGTCTCTAGCTGGGGAACCCTGGAGAACAGCCAGATAACATACAGTCTCTAGCTGGGGAACCCTGGAGTCAGATAATATTCAGTATCTAGTTGGGGAACCCTGGAGTCAGATAACATACAGTATCTAGTTGGGGAACCCTGGAGCCAGATAACATACAGTATCTAGTTGGGGAACCCTGGAGCCAGATAACATACAGTATCTAGTTGGGGAACCCTGGAGAACAGCCAGATAACATACAGTATCTAGTTGGGGAACCCTGGAGAACAGCCAGATAACATACAGTCTCTAGCTGGGGAACCCTGGAGAACAGCCAGATAACATACAGTATCTAGTTGGGGAACCCTGGAGAACAGTCAGATAACATACAGTCTCTAGCTGGGGAACCCTGGAGTCAGATAATATTCAGTATCTAGTTGGGGAACCCTGGAGTCAGATAACATACAGTATCTAGTTGGGGAACCCTGGAGCCAGATAACATACAGTATCTAGTTGGGGAACCCTGGAGCCAGATAACATACAGTATCTAGTTGGGGAACCCTGGAGCCAGATAACATACAGTATCTAGTTGGGGAACCCTGGAGCCAGATAACATACGGTATCTAGTTGGGGAACCCTGGAGAACAGCCAGAGAACATACAGTATCTAGTTGGGGAACCCTGGAGCCAGATAACATACAGTATCTAGTTGGGGAACCCTGGAGCCAGATAACATACAGTATCTAGTTGGGGAACCCTGGAGAACAGTCAGATAACATACAGTATCTAGTTGGGGAACCCTGGAGAACAGTCAGATAACATACAGTATCTAGTTGGGGAACCCTGGAGAACAGTCAGATAACATACAGTCTCTAGATGGGGAACCCTGGAGTCAGATAACATACAGTATCTAGTTGGGGAACCCTGGAGCCAGATAACATACAGTATCTAGTTGGGGAACCCTGGAGAACAGTCAGATAACATACAGTATCTAGTTGGGGAACCCTGGAGCCAGATAACATACAGTATCTAGATGGGGAACCCTGGAGCCAGATAACATACAGTATCTAGTTGGGGAACCCTGGAGAACAGTCAGATAACATACAGTATCTAGTTGGGGAACCCTGGAGCCAGATAACATACAGTATCTAGATGGGGAACCCTGGAGCCAGATAACATACAGTATCTAGTTGGGGAACCCTGGAGTCAGATAACATACAGTATCTAGCTGGGGAACCCTGGAGAACAGCCAGATAACATACAGTATCTAGATGGGGAACCCTGGAGAACAGCCAGATAACATACAGTATCTAGATGGGGAACCCTGGAGAACAGCCAGATAACATACAGTATCTAGATGGGGAAACCTGGAGAACAGTCAGATAACATACAGTATCTAGTTGGGGAACCCTGGAGAACAGTCAGATAACATACAGTATCTAGTTGGGGAACCCTGGAGTCAGATAACATACAGTATCTAGTTGGGGAACCCTGGAGCCAGATAACATACAGTATCTAGATGGGGAACCCTGGAGAACAGCCAGATAACATACAGTATCTAGATGGGGAACCCTGGAGCCAGATAACATACAGTATCTAGTTGGGGAACCCTGGAGCCAGATAACATACAGTATCTAGTTGGGGAACCCTGGAGCCAGATAACATACAGTATCTAGTTGGGGAACCCTGGAGCCAGATAACATACAGTATCTAGTTGGGGAACCCTGGAGCCAGATAACATACAGTATCTTGGTGGGGAACCCTGGAGCCAGATAACATACAGTATCTTGGTGGGGAACCCTGGAGAACAGCCAGATAACATACAGTATATAGATGGGGAACCCTGGAGCCAGATAACATACAGTATCTTGGTGGGGAACCCTGGAGAACAGTCAGATAACATACAGTATATAGATGGGGAACCCTGGAGCCAGATAACATACAGTATCTAGTTGGGGAACCCTGGAGAACAGTCAGATAACATACAGTATCTAGTTGGGGAACCCTGGAGCCAGATAACATACAGTATCTAGTTGGGGAACCCTGGAGCCAGATAACATACGGTATCTAGTTGGGGAACCCTGGAGCCAGATAACATACAGTATCTAGTTGGGGAACCCTGGAGCCAGATAACATACAGTATCTAGTTGGGGAACCCTGGAGAACAGTCAGATAACATACAGTATCTAGATGGGGAACCCTGGAGAACAGTCAGATAACATACAGTATCTAGTTGGGGAACCCTGGAGAACAGTCAGATAACATACAGTCTCTAGATGGGGAACCCTGGAGTCAGATAACATACAGTATCTAGTTGGGGAACCCTGGAGCCAGATAACATACAGTATCTAGTTGAGGAACCCTGGAGCCAGATAACATACAGTATCTAGATGGGGAACCCTGGAGCCAGATAACATACAGTATCTAGTTGGGGAACCCTGGAGAACAGTCAGATAACATACAGTATCTAGTTGGGGAACCCTGGAGCCAGATAACATACAGTATCTAGATGGGGAACCCTGGAGCCAGATAACATACAGTATCTAGTTGGGGAACCCTGGAGTCAGATAACATACAGTATCTAGCTGGGGAACCCTGGAGAACAGCCAGATAACATACAGTATCTAGATGGGGAACCCTGGAGAACAGCCAGATAACATACAGTATCTAGATGGGGAACCCTGGAGAACAGCCAGATAACATACAGTATCTAGATGGGGAAACCTGGAGAACAGTCAGATAACATACAGTATCTAGTTGGGGAACCCTGGAGAACAGTCAGATAACATACAGTATATAGATGGGGAACCCTGGAGCCAGATAACATACAGTATCTAGTTGGGGAACCCTGGAGAACAGTCAGATAACATACAGTATCTAGTTGGGGAACCCTGGAGCCAGATAACATACAGTATCTAGTTGGGGAACCCTGGAGCCAGATAACATACGGTATCTAGTTGGGGAACCCTGGAGAACAGCCAGATAACATACAGTATCTAGTTGGGGAACCCTGGAGCCAGATAACATACAGTATCTAGTTGGGGAACCCTGGAGCCAGATAACATACAGTATCTAGATGGGGAACCCTGGAGAACAGTCAGATAACATACAGTATCTAGTTGGGGAGCCCTGGAGCCAGATAACATACAGTATCTAGTTGGGGAACCCTGGAGAACAGTCAGATAACATACAGTATCTAGATGGGGAACCCTGGAGAACAGCCAGATTACATACAGTATCTAGTTGGGGAACCCTGGAGCCAGATAACATTCAGTATCTAGTTGGGGAACCCTGGAGCACAGCCAGATAACATACAGTATCTAGTTGGGGAACCCTGGAGAACAGCCAGATAACATACAGTATCTAGTTGGGGAACCCTGGAGCCAGATAACATACAGTATCTAGTTGGGGAACCCTGGAGCCAGATAACATACAGTATCTAGTTGGGGAACCCTGGAGAACAGCCAGATAACATATAGTATCTAGTTGGGGAACCCTGGAGCCAGATAACATACAGTATCTAGTTGGGGAACCCTGGAGAACAGCCAGATAACATACAGTATCTAGTTGGGGAACCCTGGAGAACAGTCAGATAACATACAGTATCTAGTTGGGGAACCCTGGAGAACAGTCAGATAACATACAGTATCTAGTTGGGGAACCCTGGAGAACAGTCAGATAACATACAGTATCTAGTTGGGGAACCCTGGAGAACAGCCAGATAACATACAGTATCTAGTTGGGGAACCCTGGATAACAGTCAGATAACATACAGTATCTAGTTGGGGAACCCTGGAGCCAGATAACATACAGTATCTAGTTGGGGAACCCTGGAGCCAGATAACATACAGTATCTAGTTGGGGAACCCTGGAGAACAGTCAGATAACATACAGTATCTAGATGGGGAACCCTGGAGAACAGTCAGATAACATACAGTATCTAGTTGGGGAACCCTGGAGAACAGCCAGATAACATACAGTATCTAGTTGGGGAACCCTGGAGAACAGTCAGATAACATACAGTATCTAGATGGGGAACCCTGGAGCCAGATAACATACAGTATCTAGTTGGGGAACCCTGGAGCCAGATAACATACGGTATCTAGATGGGGAACCCTGGAGAACAGCCAGGTAACATACAGTATCTAGTTGGGGAACCCTGGAGTCAGATAACATACAGTATCTAGATGGGGAACCCTGGAGTCAGATAACATACAGTATCTAGTTGGGGAACCCTGGAGAACAGCCAGATAACATACAGTATCTAGTTGGGGAACCCTGGAGCCAGATAACATACAGTATCTAGTTGGGGAACCCTGGAGCCAGATAACATACAGTATCTAGTTGGGGAACCCTGGAGCACAGCCAGATAACATACAGTATCTAGTTGGGGAACCCTGGAGCACAGCCAGATAACATTCGGTATCTAGTTGGGGAACCCTGGAGCCAGATAACATACAGTATCTAGTTGGGGAACCCTGGAGCCAGATAACATACAGTATCTAGTTGGGGAACCCTGGAGTCAGATAACATACAGTATCTAGTTGGGGAACCCTGGAGCACAGCCAGATAACATACAGTATCTAGTTGGGGAACCCTGGAGAACAGTCAGATAACATACAGTATCTAGTTGGGGAACCCTGGAGAACAGCCAGATAACATACAGTATCTAGTTGGGGAACCCTGGAGAACAGCCAGATAACATACAGTATCTAGATGGGGAACCCTGGAGCCAGATAACATACAGTATCTAGTTGGGGAACCCTGGAGAACAGTCAGATAACATACAGTATCTAGTTGGGGAACCCTGGAGCCAGATAACATACAGTATCTAGTTGGGGAACCCTGGAGTCAGATAACATACAGTATCTAGATGGGGAACCCTGGAGAACAGCCAGATAACATACAGTATCTAGTTGGGGAGCCCTGGAGAACAGTCAGATAACATACAGTATCTAGATGGGGAACCCTGGAGCACAGCCAGATAACATACAGTATCTAGTTGGGGAACCCTGGAGAACAGCCAGATAACATACAGTATCTAGTTGGGGAACCCTGGAGCCAGATAACATACAGTATCTAGTTGGGGAACCCTGGAGCCAGATAACATACAGTATCTAGTTGGGGAACCCTGGAGAACAGCCAGATAACATATAGTATCTAGTTGGGGAACCCTGGAGCCAGATAACATACAGTATCTAGTTGGGGAACCCTGGAGAACAGCCAGATAACATACAGTATCTAGTTGGGGAACCCTGGAGAACAGTCAGATAACATACAGTATCTAGTTGGGGAACCCTGGAGAACAGTCAGATAACATACAGTATCTAGTTGGGGAACCCTGGAGAACAGTCAGATAACATACAGTATCTAGTTGGGGAACCCTGGAGAACAGCCAGATAACATACAGTATCTAGTTGGGGAACCCTGGATAACAGTCAGATAACATACAGTATCTAGTTGGGGAACCCTGGAGCCAGATAACATACAGTATCTAGTTGGGGAACCCTGGAGCCAGATAACATACAGTATCTAGTTGGGGAACCCTGGAGAACAGTCAGATAACATACAGTATCTAGATGGGGAACCCTGGAGAACAGTCAGATAACATACAGTATCTAGTTGGGGAACCCTGGAGAACAGCCAGATAACATACAGTATCTAGTTGGGGAACCCTGGAGAACAGTCAGATAACATACAGTATCTAGATGGGGAACCCTGGAGCCAGATAACATACAGTATCTAGTTGGGGAACCCTGGAGCCAGATAACATACGGTATCTAGATGGGGAACCCTGGAGAACAGCCAGGTAACATACAGTATCTAGTTGGGGAACCCTGGAGTCAGATAACATACAGTATCTAGATGGGGAACCCTGGAGTCAGATAACATACAGTATCTAGTTGGGGAACCCTGGAGAACAGCCAGATAACATACAGTATCTAGTTGGGGAACCCTGGAGCCAGATAACATACAGTATCTAGTTGGGGAACCCTGGAGCCAGATAACATACAGTATCTAGTTGGGGAACCCTGGAGCACAGCCAGATAACATACAGTATCTAGTTGGGGAACCCTGGAGCACAGCCAGATAACATTCGGTATCTAGTTGGGGAACCCTGGAGCCAGATAACATACAGTATCTAGTTGGGGAACCCTGGAGCCAGATAACATACAGTATCTAGTTGGGGAACCCTGGAGTCAGATAACATACAGTATCTAGTTGGGGAACCCTGGAGCACAGCCAGATAACATACAGTATCTAGTTGGGGAACCCTGGAGAACAGTCAGATAACATACAGTATCTAGTTGGGGAACCCTGGAGAACAGCCAGATAACATACAGTATCTAGTTGGGGAACCCTGGAGCACAGCCAGATAACATACAGTATCTAGTTGGGGAGCCCTGGAGAACAGTCAGATAACATACAGTATCTAGATGGGGAACACTGGAGAACAGCCAGATAACATACAGTATCTAGTTGGGGAACCCTGGAGCCAGATAACATACAGTATCTAGTTGGGGAACCCTGGAGAACAGTCAGATAACATACAGTATCTAGTTGGGGAACCCTGGAGCCAGATAACATACAGTATCTAGATGGGGAACCCTGGAGCCAGATAACATACAGTATCTAGTTGGGGAACCCTGGAGAACAGTCAGATAACATACAGTATCTAGTTGGGGAACCCTGGAGCCAGATAACATACAGTATCTAGATGGGGAACCCTGGAGCCAGATAACATACAGTATCTAGTTGGGGAACCCTGGAGTCAGATAACATACAGTATCTAGCTGGGGAACCCTGGAGAACAGCCAGATAACATACAGTATCTAGATGGGGAACCCTGGAGAACAGCCAGATAACATACAGTATCTAGATGGGGAACCCTGGAGAACAGCCAGATAACATACAGTATCTAGTTGGGGAACCCTGGAGAACAGTCAGATAACATACAGTATCTAGTTGGGGAACCCTGGAGTCAGATAACATACAGTATCTAGTTGGGGAACCCTGGAGCCAGATAACATACAGTATCTAGATGGGGAACCCTGGAGAACAGCCAGATAACATACAGTATCTAGATGGGGAACCCTGGAGCCAGATAACATACAGTATCTAGTTGGGGAACCCTGGAGCACAGCCAGATAACATACAGTATCTAGATGGGGAACCCTGGAGTCAGATAACATACAGTATCTAGTTGGGGAACCCTGGAGCCAGATAACATACAGTATCTAGTTGGGGAACCCTGGAGCCAGATAACATACAGTATCTAGTTGGGGAACCCTGGAGCCAGATAACATACGGTATCTTGGTGGGGAACCCTGGAGCCAGATAACATACAGTATCTTGGTGGGGAACCCTGGAGAACAGCCAGATAACATACAGTATATAGATGGGGAACCCTGGAGCCAGATAACATACAGTATCTTGGTGGGGAACCCTGGAGAACAGTCAGATAACATACAGTATATAGATGGGGAACCCTGGAGCCAGATAACATACAGTATCTAGTTGGGGAACCCTGGAGAACAGTCAGATAACATACAGTATCTAGTTGGGGAACCCTGGAGCACAGCCAGATAACATACAGTATATAGATGGGGAACCCTGGAGCCAGATAACATACAGTATCTAGTTGGGGAACCCTGGAGAACAGCCAGATAACATACAGTATCTAGTTGGGGAGCACTGGAGTCAGATAACATACAGTATCTAGATGGGGAACCCTGGAGAACAGTCAGATAACATACAGTATCTAGTTGGGGAACCCTGGAGAACAGCCAGATAACATACAGTATCTAGTTGGGGAACCCTGGAGAACTGCCAGATAACATACAGTATCTAGTTGGGGAACCCTGGAGAACAGCCAGATAACATACAGTATCTAGTTGGGGAACCCTGGAGAACAGCCAGATAACATACAGTATCTAGATGGGGAACCCTGGAGCCAGATAACATACAGTATCTAGTTGGGGATTCCTGGAGAACAGTCAGATAACATACAGTATCTAGTTGGGGAACCCTGGAGCCAGATAACATACAGTATCTAGTTGGGGAACCCTGGAGTCAGATAACATACAGTATCTAGATGGGGAACACTGGAGAACAGCCAGATAACATACAGTATCTAGTTGGGGAACCCTGGAGCCAGATAACATACAGTATCTAGTTGGGGAACCCTGGAGAACAGCCAGATAACATACAGTATCTAGTTGGGGAACCCTGGAGCCAGATAACATACAGTATCTAGTTGGGGAACCCTGGAGAACAGCCAGATAACATACAGTATCTAGTTGGGGAACCCTGGAGCCAGATAACATACAGTATCTAGGTGGGGAACCCTGGAGGACAGCCAGATAACATACAGTATCTAGTTGGGGAACCCTGGAGAACAGCCAGATAACATACAGTATCTAGTTGGGGAACCCTGGAGAACAGCCAGATAACATACAGTATCTAGATGGGGAACCCTGGAGCCAGATAACATACAGTATCTAGTTGGGGAACCCTGGAGAACAGTCAGATAACATACAGTATCTAGTTGGGGAACCCTGGAGCCAGATAACATACAGTATCTAGTTGGGGAACCCTGGAGTCAGATAACATACAGTATCTAGATGGGGAACCCTGGAGAACAGCCAGATAACATACAGTATCTAGTTGGGGAACCCTGGAGCCAGATAACATACAGTATCTAGGTGGGGAACCCTGGAGGACAGCCAGATAACATACAGTATCTAGTTGGGGAACCCTGGAGAACAGCCAGATAACATACAGTATCTAGATGGGGAACCCTGGAGCCAGATAACATACAGTATCTAGATGGGGAACCCTGGAGCCAGATAACATACAGTATCTAGTTGGGGAACCCTGGAGAACAGTCAGATAACATACAGTATCTAGTTGGGGAACCCTGGAGCCAGATAACATACAGTATCTAGATGGGGAACCCTGGAGCCAGATAACATACAGTATCTAGTTGGGGAACCCTGGAGAACAGTCAGATAACATACAGTATCTAGTTGGGGAACCCTGGAGCCAGATAACATACAGTATCTAGGTGGGGAACCCTGGAGGACAGCCAGATAGCATACAGTATCTAGTTGGGGAACCCTGGAGCACAGCCAGATAACATACAGTATCTTGGTGGGGAACCCTGGAGCCAGATAACATACAGTATCTAGATGGGGAACCCTGGAGCCAGATAACATACAGTATCTAGTTGGGGAACCCTGGAGAACAGTCAGATAACATACAGTATCTAGTTGGGGAACCCTGGAGCCAGATAACATACATTATCTAGATGGGGAACCCTGGAGCCAGATAACATACAGTATCTAGTTGGGGAACCCTGGAGTCAGATAACATACAGTATCTACCTGGGGAACCCTGGAAAACAGCCAGATAACATACAGTATCTAGATGGGGAACCCTGGAGAACAGCCAGATAACATACAGTATCTAGATGGGGAAACCTGGAGAACAGTCAGATAACATACAGTATCTAGTTGGGGAACCCTGGAGAACAGTCAGATAACATACAGTATCTAGTTGGGGAACCCTGGAGTCAGATAACATACAGTATCTAGTTGGGGAACCCTGGAGCCAGATAACATACAGTATCTAGTTGGGGAACCCTGGAGAACAGCCAGATAACATACAGTATCTAGATGGGGAACCCTGGAGTCAGATAACATACAGTATCTTGGTGGGGAACCCTGGAGAACAGCCAGATAACATACAGTATATAGATGGGGAACCCTGGAGCCAGATAACATACAGTATCTAGTTGGGGAACCCTGGAGTCAGATAACATACAGTATCTAGTTGGGGAACCCTGGAGTCAGATAACATACAGTATCTAGTTGGGGAACCCTGGAGAACAGCCAGATAACATACAGTATCTAGTTGGGGAACCCTGGAGTCAGATAACATACAGTATCTAGTTGGGGAACCCTGGAGAACAGTCAGATAACATACAGTATCTAGTCTGATAAATGAACAGGCCTACAGTCTATAGCCAGATAACATACAGTATCTAGTCTGATAAATGAACAAGCCTACAGTCTATAGCCAGATAACATACAGTATCTAGTCTGATAAATGAACAAGCCTACAGTCTATAGCCAGATAACATACAGTATCTAGTCTGATAAATGAACAGGCCTACAGTCTATAGTCAGATAACATACAGTATCTAGTCTGATAAATGAACAAGCCTACAGTCTATAGCCTGATAACATACAGTATCTAGTCTGATAAATGAACAAGCCTACAGTCTATAGCCTGATAACATACAGTATCTAGTCTGATAAATGAACAAGCCTACAGTCTATAGCCAGATAACATACAGTATCTAGTCTGATAAATGAACTAGTCTATAGCCAGATAACATACAGTATCTAGTCTGATAAATGAACTAGTCTATAGCCAGATAACATACAGTATCTAGTCTGAAAAATGAACTAGCTTACAGTCTATAGCCAGATAACATACAGTATCTAGTCTGATAAATGAACTAGTCTATAGCCAGATAACATACAGTATCTAGTCTGATAAATGAACTAGTCTATAGCCAGATAACATACAGTATCTAGTCTGATAAATGAACTAGTCTATAGCCAGATAACATACAGTATCTAGTCTGAAAAATGAACTAGCTTACAGTCTATAGTCAGATAACATACAGTCTATAGCCTGATAACATACAGTATCTAGTCTGATAAATGAACTAGCTTACAGTCTATAGTCAGATAACATACAGTATCTAGTCTGATAAATGAACTAGTCTATAGCCAGATAACATACAGTATCTAGTCTGAAAAATGAACTAGCTTACAGTCTATAGTCAGATAACATACAGTCTATAGCCTGATAACATACAGTATCTAGTCTGATAAATGAACTAGCTTACAGTCTATAGTCAGATAACATACAGTATCTAGTCTGATAAATGAACTAGTCTATAGCCTGATAACATACAGTATCTAGTCTGATAAATGAACTAGTCTACAGTCTATAGTCAGATAACATACAGTCTATAGTCAGATAACATACAGTCTATAGTCAGATAACATACAGTATCTAGTCTGATAAATGAACTAGTCTACAGTCTATAGTCAGATAACATACAGTATCTAGTCTGATAAATGAACAAGCCTACAGTCTATAGCCTGATAACATACAGTATCTAGTCTGATAAATGAACAAGCCTACAGTCTATAGCCTGATAACATACAGTATCTAGTCTGATAAATGAACAAGCCTACAGTCTATAGCCTGATAACATACAGTATCTAGTCTGATAAATGAACTAGCCTACAGTCTATAGTCAGATAACATACAGTATCTAGTCTGATAAATGAACAAGCCTACAGTCTATAGTCAGATAACATACAGTATCTAGTCTGATAAATGAACTAGCTTACAGTCTATAGTCAGATAACATACAGTATCTAGTCTGATAAATGAACAAGCCTACAGTCTATAGCCTGATAACATACAGTATCTAGTCTGATAAATGAACAAGCCTACAGTCTATAGCCAGATAACATACAGTATCTAGTCTGATAAATGAACTAGTCTATAGCCAGATAACATACAGTATCTAGTCTGATAAATGAACTAGTCTATAGCCAGATAACATACAGTATCTAGTCTGATAAATGAACTAGTCTATAGCCAGATAACATACAGTATCTAGTCTGATAAATGAACTAGTCTATAGCCAGATAACATACAGTATCTAGTCTGATAAATGAACTAGTCTATAGCCAGATAACATACAGTATCTAGTCTGATAAATGAACTAGTCTATAGTCAGATAACATACAGTATCTAGTCTGAAAAATGAACTAGCTTACAGTCTATAGTCAGATAACATACAGTATCTAGTCTGAAAAATGAACTAGCTTACAGTCTATAGTCAGATAACATACAGTATCTAGTCTGAAAAATGAACTAGCTTACAGTCTATAGTCAGATAACATACAGTATCTAGTCTGATAAATGAACTAGCTTACAGTCTATAGTCAGATAACATACAGTATCTAGTCTGATAAATGAACTAGCTTACAGTCTATAGTCAGATAACATACAGTATCTAGTCTGATAAATGAACTAGCTTACAGTCTATAGTCAGATAACATACAGTATCTAGTCTGATAAATGAACTAGCTTACAGTCTATAGCCAGATAACATACAGTATCTAGTCTGATAAATGAACTAGCTTACAGTCTATAGTCAGATAACATACAGTATCTAGTCTGATAAATGAACTAGCTTACAGTCTATAGTCAGATAACATACAGTATCTAGTCTGATAAATGAACAGGCCTACAGTCTATAGCCTGATAACATACAGTATCTAGTCTGATAAATGAACTAGTCTATAGCCAGATAACATACAGTATCTAGTCTGATAAATGAACTAGTCTATAGCCAGATAACATACAGTATCTAGTCTGATAAATGAACTAGTCTATAGTCAGATAACATACAGTATCTAGTCTGATAAATGAACTAGCTTACAGTCTATAGTCAGATAACATACAGTATCTAGTCTGATAAATGAACTAGCTTACAGTCTATAGTCAGATAACATACAGTATCTAGTCTGATAAATGAACTAGCCTACAGTCTATAGTCAGATAACATACAGTATCTAGTCTGATAAATGAACAAGCCTACAGTCTATAGCCTGATAACATACAGTATCTAGTCTGATAAATGAACAAGCCTACAGTCTATAGCCTGATAACATACAGTATCTAGTCTGATAAATGAACAAGCCTACAGTCTATAGCCTGATAACATACAGTATCTAGTCTGATAAATGAACAAGCCTACAGTCTATAGCCTGATAACATACAGTATCTAGTCTGATAAATGAACAAGCCTACAGTCTATAGCCTGATAACATACAGTATCTAGTCTGATAAATGAACTAGCTTACAGTCTATAGTCAGATAACATACAGTATCTAGTCTGATAAATGAACTAGCCTACAGTCTATAGCCTGATAACATACAGTATCTAGTCTGATAAATGAACAAGCCTACAGTCTATAGCCTGATAACATACAGTATCTAGTCTGATAAATGAACAAGCCTACAGTCTATAGTCAGATAACATACAGTATCTAGTCTGATAAATGAACTAGCTTACAGTCTATAGTCAGATAACATACAGTCTATAGTCTGATAACATACAGTATCTAGTCTGATAACATACAGTATCTAGTCTGATAACATACAGTATCTAGTCTGATAAATGAACTAGCTTACAGTCTATAGTCAGATAACATACAGTCTATAGTCTGATAACATACAGTATCTAGTCTGATAACATACAGCCAACTCATATTCTGAAATACATTTTCTTCATATCATGTTTCTTTAGACTAAAATAACGTGGCTTGTTATCTGGAGCCTGGAGGCACTAAACGTGTTCCTGTTAATTAACGGAACATTACCGTGAGACCGGCAGTGTTTTGCATGACAATAACCGCCTGACAAAAGGTCATGACCTCCACAGCCCTAACACGGAATGAAGGCCAAAAAATACCACTTCCACCCCCATGTTTACACACACACACGCGTGCACACACACACACATATACACACACACACACACAAGCTGACACACGCACACGCACACACACACACACGCACGCACACACACACACGCACGCACGCACGCACGCACACACACACACACACACACACACACACACAAGCTGACATAATGCTCCATTGATCGTTGCTTAAATTAGTCTGATAACAGCTTTGTCAAATCAGCTCTTTCTACAATCAGAGTAGAGGTCTTCGTCAGATCGATGGAGAGGGATTTCAAAATGACAAGATGACAGCCAAGAGGAGGAGAACCTCTAGGTCCCAAAGGAGAAGATGACAGCCAAGAGGAGGAGAACCTCTAGGTCCCAAAGGACAAGATGACAGCCAAGAGGAGGAGAACCTCTAGGTCCCAAAGGACAAGATGACAGCCAAGAGGAGGAGAACCTCTAGGTCCCAAAGGACAAGATGACAGCCAAGAGGAGGAGAACCTCAAGGTCCCAAAGGACAAGATGACAGCCAAGAGGAGGAGAACCTCAAGGTCCCAAAGGACAAGATGACAGCCAAGAGGAGGAGAACCTCAAGGTCCCAAAGGACAAGATGACAGCCAAGAGGAGGAGAACCTCAAGGTCCCAAAGGACAAGATGACAGCCAAAAGGAGGAGAACCTCTAGGTCCCAAAGGACAAGATGACAGCCAAGAGGAGGGGAACCTCAAGGTCCCAAAAGACAAGATGACAGCCAAAAGGAGGAGAACCTCTAGGTCCCAAAAGACAAGATGACAGCCAAGAGGAGGAGAACCTCTAGGTCCCAAAGGACAAGATGACAGCCAAAAGGAGGAGAACCTCTAGGTCCCAAAGGACAAGATGACAGCCAAAAGGAGGAGAACCTCTAGGTCCCAAAGGACAAGATGACAGCCAAGAGGAGGAGAACCTCTAGGTCCCAAATGGACCCCTGTTCACTACATAGGCCACTAATATTACCCAGAAAATCGTTTTTTGGAACATACAAATCGACAATGACTCCAGCCACCCAAGTCATAGACTGGTCTGGAACCAACTGGATCCTAAATAGCTTCTACCCCCAAGCCATAATATTGCTAAATAGTTGGTTAAATAGTTTTGGAGGTGAGATGAGCTGTTTGGCCCTCAGATGCATGTTGGGTAATGCAGACTGTGTGAAGAGGTTTGAAAAAGTGGCTTCAGTATTGACCGATGCTTGTTACAGTATACTGCTGTTACTGTCTATTATCTATCTTTTCCCCTACCTACAGTATACTGCTGTTACTGTCTATTATCTATCTTTTCCCCTACCTACAGTATACTGCTGTTACTGTCTATTATCTATCTTTTCCCCTACCTACAGTATACTGCTGTTACTGTCTATTATCTATCTTTTCCCCTACCTACAGTATACTGCTGTTACTGTCTATTATCTATCCTTTACCCCTACCTACAGTATACTGCTGTTACTGTCTATTATCTATCCTTTACCCCTACCTACAGTATACTGCTGTTACTGTCTATTATCTATCTTTTCCCCTACCTACAGTATACTGCTGTTACTGTCTATTATCTATCCTTTACCCCTACCTACAGTATACTGCTGTTACTGTCTATTATCTATCCTTTACCCCTACCTACAGTATACTGCTGTTACTGTCTATTATCTATCCTTTACCCCTACCTACAGTATACTGCTGTTACTGTCTATTATCTATCCTTTACCCCTACCTACAGTATACTGCTGTTACTGTCTATTATCTATCCTTTACCCCTACCTACAGTATACTGCTGTTACTGTCTATTATCTATCCTTTACCCCTACCTACAGTATACTGCTGTTACTGTCTATTATCTATCCTTTACCCCTACCTACAGTATACTGCTGTTACTGTCTATTATCTATCCTTTACCCCTACCTACAGTATACTGCTGTTACTGTCTATTATCTATCCTTTACCCCTACCTACAGTATACTGCTGTTACTGTCTATTATCTATCCTTTTTACCCCCTACAGTATACTGCTGTTACTGTCTATTATCTATCCTTTACCCCTACCTACAGTATACTGCTGTTACTGTCTATTATCTATCCTTTACCCCTACCTACAGTATACTGCTGTTACTGTCTATTATCTATCCTTTACCCCTACCTACAGTATACTGCTGTTACTGTCTATTATCTATCCTTTACCCCTACCTACAGTATACTGCTGTTACTGTCTATTATCTATCCTTTACCCCTACCTACAGTATACTGCTGTTACTGTCTATTATCTATCCTTTACCCCTACAGTATACTGCTGTTACTGTCTATTATCTATCCTTTACCCCTACCTACAGTATACTGCTGTTACTGTCTATTATCTATCCTTTACCCCTACCTACAGTATACTGCTGTTACTGTCTATTATCTATCCTTTACCCCTACCTACAGTATACTGTTGTTACTGTCTATTATCTATCCTTTACCCCTACCTACAGTATACTGCTGTTACTGTCTATTATCTATCCTTTACCCCTACCTACAGTATACTGCTGTTACTGTCTATTATCTATCCTTTACCCCTACCTACAGTATACTGCTGTTACTGTCTATTATCTATCCTTTACCCCTACAGTATACTACTGTTACTGTCTATTATCTATCCTTTACCCCTACCTATAGTATACTGCTGTTACTCTATATTATCTATCCTTTACCCCTACCTACAGTATACTGCTGTTACTGTCTATTATCTATCCTTTACCCCTACAGTATACTGCTGTTACTGTCTATTATCTATCCTTTACCCCTACCTACAGTATACTGCTGTTACTGTCTATTATCTATCCTTTACCCCTACAGTATACTACTGTTACTGTCTATTATCTATCCTTTACCCCTACCTACAGTATACTGCTGTTACTCTATATTATCTATCCTTTACCCCTACCTACAGTATACTGCTGTTACTGTCTATTATCTATCCTTTACCCCTACAGTATACTACTGTTACTGTCTATTATCTATCCTTTACCCCTACCTACAGTATACTGCTGTTACTGTATATTATCTATCCTTTACCTCTACCTACAGTATACTGCTGTTACTGTCTATTATCTATCCTTTACCCCTACCTACAGTATACTGCTGTTACTGTCTATTATCTATCCTTTACCCCTACCTACAGTATACTGCTGTTACTGTCTATTATCTATCCTTTACCCCTACAGTATACTACTGTTACTGTCTATTATCTATCCTTTACCCCTACCTACAGTATACTGCTGTTACTGTCTATTATCTATCCTTTACCCCTACCTACAGTATACTGCTGTTACTCTATATTATCTATCCTTTACCCCTACCTACAGTATACTGCTGTTACTGTCTATTATCTATCCAGTTGACTGGTCACTTTACCCCTACCAATATGTACATCTCCATTACCTCGTAGCCCTGCATATCGACCTATCGAGTACTGGTACCCTGTGTATATAGTCAGGTTACTCATTGACTCAGTACTGGTACCCTGTGTATATAGTCAGGTTACTCATTGACTCAGTACTGGTACCCTGTGTATATAGTCAGGTTACTCATTGACTCAGTACTGGTACTCTGTGTATATAGTCAGGTTACTCATTGACTCAGTACTGGTACTCTGTGTATATAGTCAGGATACTCATTGACTCAGTACTGGTACCCTGTGTATATAGTCAGGTTACTCATTGACCCAGTACTGGTACTCTGTGTATATAGTCAGGTTACTCATTGACTCAGTACTGGTACCCTGTGTATATAGTCAGGTTACTCATTGACCCAGTACTGGTACTCTGTGTATATAGTCAGGCTACTCATTGATTCAGTACTGGTACCCTGTGTATATAGTCAGGTTACTCATTGACTCAGTACTGGTACTCTGTGTATATAGTCAGGTTACTCATTGACTCAGTACTGGTACTCTGTGTATATAGTCAGGATACTCATTGACTCAGTACTGGTACCCTGTGTATATAGTCAGGTTACTCATTGACCCAGTACTGGTACTCTGTGTATATAGTCAGGTTACTCATTGACTCAGTACTGGTACCCTGTGTATATAGTCAGGTTACTCATTGACCCAGTACTGGTACTCTGTGTATATAGTCAGGCTACTCATTGATTCAGTACTGGTACCCTGTGTATATAGTCAGGTTACTCATTGACTCAGTACTGGTACTCTGTGTATATAGTCAGGTTACTCATTGACTCAGTACTGGTACTCTGTGTATATAGTCAGGTTACTCATTGATTCAGTACTGGTACTCTGTGTATATAGTCAGGTTACTCATTGACTCAGTACTGGTACTCTGTGTATATAGTCAGGTTACTCATTGACTCAGTACTGGTACTCTGTGTATATAGCCTAGTTATCGTTTACTCAGTGCTGGTACTCTGTGTATATAGTCAGGTTAATCATTGGGGAGGCAGGGGGGAAAGTGGGGAAGTGGGGAGGCAGGTGGGAGTCAGGAGGAGAGAAAGGACGAAGGGCAAATGAGAAAGGAGCAAATCCAGGCTTTAGACAGTTAGACTGTGAGCTGGGGACCTGGCGTACTGTTCACAGCTGCTCCCCCCGGAGTAGGTGACCGGGTTCTGGATATCTCTCCCTCTCTCTCTCTCTCTCTCTCTCTCTCTCTTCTCTCTCTCTCTCTCTTTCTGTCTCTCTCTCTTCCTCTTTCTCTCTGTCTCTCTCTCTCCCTCTTTCTCTCTCTCTCTGTCTATCTCTCTCTCTTTCTCTCTTTCTGTCTCTCTCTCTCTTTCTCTCTTTCTGTCTCTCTCTTCCTCTTTCTTTCTTTCTTTCTTTCTTTCTTTCTTTCTTTCTTTCTTTCTTTCTTTCTTTCTTTCTTTCTTTCTGTTCTCTCTCTCTCTCTCTCTCTCCCTCTTTCTCTCTCTGTCTCTCTCTCTCTTTCTCTCTTTCTGTCTCTCTCTCTCCCTCTTTCGTTCTGTCTCTCTGTCTCTCTCCCTCTTTCTCTCTGTCTCTCTCTCCCTCTTTCTCTCTGTCTCTCTCTCTCTCTTTCTCTCTCTCTCTCTCTCTCCCTGTCTCTCTCTCGCTGTCTCTGTCTCTCTCTCTGTCTCTTTCTCTCTTTCTGTCTCTCTCTGTCCCTCTTTCTCTCTGTCTCTGTCTCTCTCTCTCTTGCTCTCTCCAATTCAATTCAATTCGCTTTATTGTCATGACATAACAATGTACATATTGCCAAAGCTTATTTTGGAGAATAAGTGATAAATTTACAATATTAACATAATTAAAATAATAATAAACCATTTTGTCACCGGGACTACAGTAACTGTAAGACCCTCATCTTATGGCAGGCAGCAATGTAGTACGCTGTCAACCCACAGCTCTCTGCTTCCTCCCCCAATGTAGTACGCTGTCAACCCACAGCTCTCTGCTTCCTCCCCCAATGTAGTACGCTGTCAACCCACAGCTCTCTGCTTCCTCCCCCAATGTAGTACGCTGTCAACCCACAGCTCTCTGCTTCCTCCCCCAATGTAGTACGCTGTCAACCCACAGCTCTCTGCTTCCTCCCCAATGTAGTACGCTGTCAACCCACAGCTCTCTGCTTCCTCCCCCAATGTAGTACGCTGTCAACCCACAGCTCTCTGCTTCCTCCCCAATGTAGTACGCTGTCAACCCACAGCTCTCTGCTTCCTCCCCAATGTAGTACGCTGTCAACCCACAGCTCTCTGCTTCCTCCCCAATGTAGTACGCTGTCAACCCACAGCTCTCTGCTTCCTCCCCAACAGGACGGGTAGCCTATACCTCCCCAATGTAGGACGCTGTCAACCCACAGCTCTCTGCTTCCTCCCCAACAGGACGGTCAACCCACAGCCTCTGCTTCCTCCCCAACAGGACGCTGTCAACCCACAGCCTCTGCTTCCTCCCCAACAGGACGGGTCAACCCACAGCTCTCTGCTTCCTCCCCAACAGGACAGGTCAACCCATCCCTCCCCCAACAGGACGGGTCAACCCACAGCTCTCCCCAACAGGACGGGTAGCCTCTCTCTCCCAACAGGACGCTGTCAACCCACAGCTCTCTGCTTCCTCCCCAACAGGACGGGGTACCTCTCTCCCCCAACAGGACGGGTAGCCTCTGCTTCTCCCCAACAGGACGGGTAGCCTCAACCCACATCCCTCCCCCAACAGAACGGGTCAAGCCTATCCCTTCCCCCCAACAGGACGGGTAGCCTCTCTCTCCCCCAAAAGGACGGGTAGCCTCTCCTCCCCAACAGGACAGGTAGCCTACTGCCCTCCCCCAACAGGACAGGTCAACCCACAGCCTATCCCTCCCCAACAGGACAGGTAGCCTATCCCTCCCCCAACAGGACAGGTAGCCTACCTCCCCCAACAGGACAGGTAGCTCTATCTTCTCCCCCAACAGGACGGGTAGCCTATCCCTCCCCCAACAGGCTGTCAACGGGTAGCCTCTCTTCCCCCAACCAATGTAGCCTCAACCCACAGCTCTCCTCCCCAACAGGACGGGTCAACCCACAGCTCTCTCTCCCCCAACAGGACGGGTCAACCCACAGCTCTCTCTCCCCCAACAGGCTGTCAACCCACAGCCTATCCCTCCCCCAACAGGACGGGTCAAGCCTATCCTCCCCCAACAGGACGGGTAGCTCTCTCCCTCCCCCAACAGGACGGGTCAACCCACAGCTCTCTCCCTCCCCCAACAGGACGGGTCAACCCACAGCTCTCTGCTTCCTCCCCAACAGGACGCTGTCAACCCCTCTCTCTCCCCCAACAGGACGGGTCAGCAGCTCTCTCTCCCCCAACAGAACGCTGTCAACCCACCTCTCTCTCCCCAAAGGACTGTCAACCCACAGCCTCTGCTTCCTCCCCCAACAGGACTGTCAACCCACAGCCCTCCCCCAACAGGACAATGTAGTACCCTGTCCCCACAGGATGGGTAGCCTATCCCTCCCCCAACAGGACGCTGTCAAGCCATCCCTCCCCCAACAGGACGGGTCAACCCTATCCCTACTTCTCAACAGGACGGGCTGTCAACCTATCCCTCCCCCAACAGGACGGGTAGCCTATCCCTCCCTCAACAGGACGGGTAGCCTATCCCTCCCCCAACAGGACGGGTAGCCTATCCCTCCCTCAACAGGACGGGTAGCCTATCCCTCCCCCAACAGGACGGGTAGCCTATCCCTCCCTCAACAGGACGGGTAGCCTATCCCTCCCTCAACAGGACGGGTAGCCTATCCCTCCCCCAACAGGACGGGTAGCCTATCCCTCCCCAACAGGACAGGTAGCCTATCCTCATCAGAGAGGTCTTATCCTCATCAGAGAGGTCTTTGAAACCTTGAATAAGGGTTTCACATTTGGGGAAATGACACTCTCTAATTGTTTTATATTTTTGTACATTTTGTCAGGAAATGAAGCTCCGTCTCAGGTTCTGCTGTTGTGCAGTGGTTGCACAGCCTTTCCTCTACAGGGAGCCAGGTTTTCCTGTGTCTACCCTTCTCAATGGCAAGGATGTGCCCACTGAGCCTATACTTTGTACTCTCTCTCTCTCTCTCTCTCTCTCTCTCTCTCTCTCTCCCTCTCTCTCTCTCTCTCTCTCTCTCTCTCTCTCTCTCTCTTTCTCTTTCTCTCTCTGCAACTCCAACTGGACCTCGTTTCCTCACTCCCTCCCTCCATCTCTCACCCTCCCTTATTCCCTCTCCTCCTCTGAGAGGTCACTTTTCACACCATCATTCTCTTTCTCTCTGCTTCTCTCCCTCCCTCCCTTTCTCCCTCCCTCCCGTTCGGTCTCAGCAGGGATGCGTTAATGCTCCCCTGCTCTTCAGATTCAGCACCTCCCTCCTTACCCCACCATTACCCCCGCAGGGTGATTCTTCGCTGGCTTGGCCAACCCACCGTCTCTTTCACTAAGCCGACGACATGTGTCAGGGTTACAGCATGGAGCTGAAAAGAACCAGGAAGGGAAGCAGCCTAGTTTCTTCAGTCTAACAGGAAGAAAGGAAGATGTTTTACTCCATTTATTATCTGTGACACATCACAGCACTGGGCTAGGAGGGGACAACATTGAAAACAACTAGAATAAATACATAAATAAAGACGACTTTGTAACATAATTCATAATTAAGCCTTTTCCCCACACTCCTACACGTTAATTCTGTTTCAGCTCTTTTTCTCACTGAAGAGACTCTTTTCCTTTAAAGCTGCTATCACCACGGCGACTGATCCTCTTTGTGTAAACACAGCTTTGGAGTCCATTTGCGTAATTAAAGTTGTAGATGAGTGTTCCACAGTAGCCACTAAGAGATAGGGGTGGGGGGGGTGGGGGTGGGGGGGGGGGGGGGGGTTCAAAACCATCTTGACAAGATAATCAGTGTAGTATGTAGAACAGAGAGAGAAGAGAACATATTCACCCCCCCGTTCCAGATAGGAGGTGGATCCAAAATGGCACCTTGTTCTAAACAGTCCAACTGGCTCTTATGAGGCTCAGGTCAACAGTAGTGTACTATTAGGGAATAGGGTGCCACCCTGGTCAAAAGTAGTGTACTATATAGGGAGTAGGGTGCCATTTGGTACAGCTGTCGAAGTCTTATCATTGACTGAGTTGTCGTCAGAGCGTCGTGAGCTCTACTGAGAGACCATTTATTTAATTCAAACAACATGAATGTGTTCGTTTCTTCCCCCTCCCCTAACCAACGTCATTCTGGTTTCTGTTCCTAAACTACATATTTCTTTTCTTCTTTCTAACGAGATTAAAATGGTATTCAGAGATGTTATAAAAATGCATTTACATGAAAGGAAGGAATGTAGCTGATGAACCGTGGTGAACTAGGACTGTCTAATTTCAGGGAACAGACATTGTCTTGGCTCAACACCACCCAGCTGCATTCATTGTAACACCTTCCTGCCGTCAAATGACCTACTGGCTCCACATGTGGAATGGCATTCATATTTTCTACATTTTTTACATTCATATTTTTCAGAATTTCAGAATTTACTAAACCATTTATATATTTATTTTCTCTCTGAAAATCCTGTGTTTCTATGTCAAACAATGTAGTTATATTTCAGTCTTCTTCTTCACAGCCACATCATCTTGAGGATGAATACACACATCTTCAGCCTGTCTTCCAAATGGCATCCTATTTACCTAATAGAGTAAACTACTCCTGAACAGGGCCGATCGGTAGTCCCAATACAGTAAACTACTCCTGAACAGGGCCGATCGGTAGTCCCAATACAGTAACCTACTCCTGAACAGGGCCGATCGGTAGTCCCAATACAGTAACCTACTCCTGAACAGGGCCGATCGGTAGTCCCAATACAGTAAACTACTCCTGAACAGGGCCGATCGGTAGTCCCAATACAGTAAACTACTCCTGAACAGGGCCGATCGGTAGTCCCAATACAGTAAACTACTCCTGAACAGGGCCGATCGGTAGTCCCAATACAGTAAACTACTCCTGAACAGGGCCGATCGGTAGTCCCAATACAGTAAACTACTCCTGAACAGGGCCGATCGGTAGTCCCAATACAGTAACCTACTCCTGAACAGGGCCGATCGGTAGTCCCAATACAGTAAACTACTCCTGAACAGGGCCGATCGGTAGTCCCAATACAGTAAACTACTCCTGAACAGGGCCGATCGGTAGTCCCAATACAGTAAACTACTCCTGAACAGGGCCGATCGGTAGTCCCAATACAGTAAACTACTCCTGAACAGGGCCGATCGGTAGTCCCAATACAGTAAACTACTCCTGAACAGGGCCGATCGGTAGTCCCAATACAGTAAACTACTCCTGAACAGGGCCGATCGGTAGTCCCAATACAGTAAACTACTCCTGAACAGGGCCGATCGGTAGTCCCAATACAGTAACCTACTCCTGAACAGGGCCGATCGGTAGTCCCAATACAGTAACCTACTCCTGAACAGGGCCGATCGGTAGTCCCAATACAGTAAACTACTCCTGAACAGGGCCGATCGGTAGTCCCAATACAGTAAACTACTCCTGAACAGGGCCGATCGGCAGTCCCAATACAGTAAACTACTCCTGAACAGGGCCGATCGGTAGTCCCAATATAGTAACCTACACCTACTCCTGAACAGGGCAAAACCTTGGATCATTGTTACTCTAACTTCCGCGACGCATATAAGGCCCTGCCCTGCCCCCCTTTCGGAAAAGCTGACCACGACTCCATTTTGCTGATCCCTGCCTACAGGCAGAAACTAAAACAAGAGGCTCCCACGCTGAGGTCTGTCCAACGCTGGTCAGACCAAGCTGACTCCACACTCCAAGACTGCTTCCATCACGTGGACTGGGACATGTTTCGTATTGCGTCAGATGGAAATATTGACGAATACGCTGATTCGGTGTGCGAGTTCATTAGAACGTGCGTCGAAGATGTCGTTCCCATAGCAACGATAAAAACATTCCCAAACCAGAAACCGTGGATTGATGGCAGCATTCGCGTGAAACTGAAAGCGCGAACCACTGCTTTTAATCAGGGCAAGGTGTCTGGTAACATGTCCGAATATAAACAATGCAGCTATTCCCTCCGCAAGGCTATTAAACAAGCTAAGCGTCAGTACAGAGACAAAGTGGAATCTCAATTCAATGGCTCAGACACAAGAGGCATGTGGCAGGGTCTACAGTCAATCACGGACTACAAGAAGAAACCCAGCCCAGTCACGAACCAGGATGTCTTGCTCCCAGGCAGACTAAATAACTTTTTTGCCCGCTTTGAGGACAATACAGTGCCACTGACACGGCCTGCAACGAAAACATGCGGTCTCTCCTTCACTGCAGCTGAGGTGAGTAAGACATTTAAACGTGTTAACCCTCGCAAGGCTGCAGGCCCAGACGGCATCCCCAGCCGCGCCCTCAGAGCATGCGCAGACCAGCTGGCCGGTGTGTTTACGGACATATTCAATCAATCCCTATACCAGTCTGCTGTTCCCACATGCTTCAAGAGGGCCACCATTGTTCCTGTTCCCAAGAAAGCTAAGGTAACTGGGCTAAACGACTACCGCCCCGTAGCACTCACTTCCGTCATCATGAAGTGCTTTGAGAGACTAGTCAAGGACCATATCACCTCCACCCTACCTGACACCCTAGACCCACTCCAATTTGCTTACCGCCCAAATAGGTCCACAGACGATGCAATCTCAACCACACTGCACACTGCCCTAACCCACCTGGACAAGGGAATACCTATGTGAGAATGCTGTTCATCGACTACAGCTCGGCATTCAACACCATAGTACCCTCCAAGCTCGTCATCAAGCTTGAGACCCTGGGTCTCGACCCCGCCCTGTGCAACTGGGTACTGGACTTCCTGACGGGCTGCCCCAGGTGGTGAGGGTAGGCAACAACATCTCCTCCCCGCTGATCCTCAACACGGGGGCCCCACAAGGGTGCGCTCTGAGCCCTCTCCTGTACTCCCTGTTCACCCACGACTGTGTGGCCACGCACGCCTCCAACTCAATCATCAAGTTTGCGGACGACACAACAGTGGTAGGCTTGATTACCAACAACGACGAGACGGGCTACAGGGAGGAGGTGAGGGCCCTCGGAGTGTGGTGTCAGCAAAATAACCTCACACTCAACGTCAACAAAACTAAGGAGATGATTGTGGACTTCAGGAAACAGCAGAGGGAACACCCCCCTATCCACATCGATGGAACAGTAGTGGAGAGGGTAGCAAGTTTTAAGTTCCTCGGCATACACATCACAGACAAACTGAATTGGTCCACTCACACTGACAGCGTCGTGAAGAAGGCGCAGCAGCGCCTCTTCAACCTCAGGAGGCTGAAGAAATTCGGCTTGTCACCAAAAGCACTCACAAACTTCTACAGATGCACAATCGAGAGCATCCTGGCGGGCTGTATCACCGCCTGGTACGGCAACTGCTCCGCCTCAACCGTAAGGCTCTCCAGAGGGTAGTGAGGTCTGCACAACGCATCACCGGGGCAAACTACCTGCCCTCCAGGACACCTACACCACCCGATGTTACAGGAAGGCCATAAAGATCATCAAGGACATCAACCACCCGAACCACTGCCTGTTCACCCCGCTATCATCCAGAAGGCGAGGTCAGTACAGGAGCATCAAAGCTGGGACCGAGAGACTGAAAAACAGCTTCTATCTCAAGGCCATCAGACTGTTAAACAGCCACCACTAACATTGAGTGGCTGCTGCCAACACACTGTCATTGACACTGACCCAACTCCAGCCACTTTAATAATGGGAATTGATGGGAAATGATGTAAATATATCACTAGCCACTTTAAACAATGCTACCTTATATAATGTTACTTACCCTACATTATTCATCTCATATGCATACGTATATACTGTACTCTAGATCATCGACTGCATCCTTATGTCACTAGCCACTTTAACTATGCCACTTTGTTTACTTTGTCTACATACTCATCTCATATGTATATACACTGTACTCGATACCATCAACTGTATGCTGCTCTGTACCATCACTCATTCATATATCCTTATGTACATATTCCTTATCCCCTTACACTGTGTATAAGATAGTAGTTTTGGAATTGTTAGTTAGATTACTTGTTGGTTATCACTGCATTGTCGGAACTAGAAGCACAAGCATTTCGCTACACTCGCATTAACATCTGCTAACCATGTGTATGTGACAAATAAAATTTGATTTGATTTGATTTGATTTGAACAGGGCCGATCTGTAGTCCCAATACAGTAAACTACTTTTAATGAGCCCTGGTCAACAGCAGTGTATTATAAAGTAAATATGTTGCAGAGCTGTGTGGAGCCTGGCTGTGTGGAGAGGGGCTGTGTGGAGCCTGGCTGTGTGGAGAGGGGCTGTGTGGAGAGGGGCTGTTTGGAGAGGGGCTGTGTGGAGAGGGGCTGTGTGGAGAGGGGCTGTGTGGAGGGGCTGTGTGGAGAGGGGCTGAGTGGAGAGGGGCTGTGGGGAGAGGGGCTGTGTGGAGAGGGGCTGTGGGGAGAGGGGCTGTGGGAGAGGGGCTGTGTGTGTGGAGGGGGTGAGGGGCTGTGGGGGAGAGGGGCTGTGGAGAGGGGGGGAGAGGGGCTGTGTGGAGAGGGGCTGAGGGGTGGAGAGGGGCTGTGTGGAGAGGGGCTGTGTGGAGAGGGGCTGAGAGGGGCTGTGGGGAGAGGGGCTGTGTGGAGGGGCTGTGTGGAGAGGGGCTGAGTGGAGAGGGGCTGTGGGGAGAGGGGCTGAGTGGAGAGGGGCTGTGGGGAGAGGGGCTGTGGGGGGAGAGGGGCTGTGTGGAGAGGGGCTGAGTGGAGAGGGGCTGTGGGGAGAGGGGCTGTGTGGAGAGGGGCTGAGTGGAGAGGGGCTGTGGGGAGAGGGGCTGTGTGGGAGGGGCTGTGGGGAGGGGCTGTGGGGAGAGGGGCTGTGGGGAGAGGGGCTGTGGGGAGAGGGGCTGTGGGGAGAGGGGCTGAGTGGAGAGGGGCTGTGGGGAGAGGGGCTGTGGGAGAGGGGCTGTGGGGAGAGGGGCTGTGGGGAGAGGGCTGTGGGGAGAGGGGCTGTGGGGAGAGGGGCTGTGGGGAGAGGGGCTGAGTGGAGAGGGGCTGTGGGGAGAGGGAATGTTGCTGAATGTTTTGAGTAGAGTTGTTTGGGGCTGTTACTGCTGATGCAACATCTACACCGATTATGAAAGACGGCTGAGTTCTTCATTTGGATTCATCAGGACTGATACTCCGCCCTGCTTTTCTAGTCTAGTATTCAACATCATGATATTATACAAAATTATATATTATTTAATTGTTTGTTTGTACGGTATGTCTATATACAATTACGGAGACACCAGCCTATAATGGCTACATCAGTTACAGAGACACCAGCCTATAATGGCTACATCAGTTACAGAGACACCAGCCTATAATGGCTACATCCGTTACAGAGACACCAGCCTATAATGGCTACATCAGTTACAGAGACACCAGCCTATAATGGCTACATCAGTTACGGAGACACCAGCCTATAATGGCTACATCAGTTACGGAGACACCAGCCTATAATGGCTACATCAGTTACAGAGACACCAGCCTATAATGGCTACATCAGTTACAGAGACACCAGCCTATAATGGCTACATCAGTTACAGAGACACCAGCCTATAATGGCTACATCAGTTACGGAGACACCAGCCTATAATGGCTACATCAGTTACAGAGACACCAGCCTATAATGGCTACATCAGTTACAGAGACACCAGCCTATAATGGCTACATCAGTTACAGAGACACCAGCCTATAATGGCTACATCAGTTACAGAGACACCAGCCTATAATGGCTACATCAGTTACGGAGACACCAGCCTATAATGGCTACATCAGTTACAGAGACACCAGCCTATAATGGCTACATCAGTTACAGAGACACCAGCCTATAATGGCTACATCAGTTACAGACACCAGCCTATAATGGCTACATCAGTTACAGAGACACCAGCCTATAATGGCTACATCAGTTACAGAGACACAGCCTATAAGCCTACAGAGACACCAGCCTATAATGGCTACATCAGTTACGGAGACACCAGCCTATAATGGCTACATCAGTTACAGACACCAGCCTATAATGGCTAAATCAGTTACAGAGACACCAGCCTATAATGGCTACATCAGTTACAGAGACACCAGCCTATAATGGCTAAATCAGTTACGGAGACACCAGCCTATAATGGCTACATCAGTTACAGACACCAGCCTATAATGGCTACATCCGTTACAGAGACACCAGTCTATAATGGCTACATCAGTTACAGAGACACCCGCCTATAATGGCTACATCAGTTACAGACACCAGCCTATAATGGCTACATCAGTTACAGACACCAGCCTATAATGGCTACATCAGTTACAGAGACACCAGCCTATAATGGCTACATCAGTTACAGACACCAGCCTATAATGGCTACATCAGTTACAGAGACACCAGCCTATAATGGCTACATCAGTTACAGAGACACCAGCCTATAATGGCTACATCAGTTACAGAGACACCAGCCTATAATGGCTACATCAGTTACGGAGACACCAGCCTATAATGGCTACATCCGTTACGGAGACACCAGCCTATAATGGCTACATCAGTTACAGAGACACCAGCCTATAATGGCTACATCAGTTACAGAGACACCAGCCTATAATGGCTACATCAGTTACGGAGACACCAGCCTATAATGGCTACATCAGGATTCATTTTTCAACTTTAGGGACTTTCTATGTTTGTATGTTCCGTTTCAGAAATATTTTCCTCATCAGGTTCACATAGAATCATTTTTCAATTTTGTTATTTCATTTCTACCTCTCTCTCACTCCCTCTCCTCTCCCTACCTCTCTCTCCCTCCCTGTCCTCTACCTCCCTCTCCTCTCCCTCCCTCTCACTCCCTCTCCTCTCTCTCCCTCCCTCTCCTCTACCTCCCTCTCTCTTCCTCCCTCTCCCTCCCTCTCCTCTCCCTCCCTCTCTCTCTCTCTACCTCTCTCTTCCCCTCTCTCCCTGCCTCTCCTCTCTCTACCTCTCTCTTCCCCCTCTCCCTCTCTCTTCCCCCTCTCCTCTCTCTTTCCCTCTCCCTGCCTCTCCTCTCTCTACCTCTCTCTTCCTCCCTCTCCCTCCCTCTCCCTCTCCCTCCCTCCCCTCTCCTCTCTCTTCCCCCTCTCACTGCCTCTCCTCTCTCTTCCTCCCTCTCCCTGCCTCTCCTCTCTCTACCTCTCACTTCCTCCCTCTTCCTGCTTCTCCTCTCTCTACTCTCTCTTCCTCCCTCTTCCTGCCTCTCCTCTCTCTACCTCTCTCTTCCTCCCTCTTCCTGCCTCTCCTCTCTCTACCTCTCTCTTCCTCCCTCTCCTCTCTCTACCTCCCTCTTCCTCCCTCTTCCTCCCTCTCCTCTCTCTTCCTCCCTCTTCCTCCCCTCTCCTCTCTCT
>NC_088400.1:4154419-4166919 GCF_034236695.1 Oncorhynchus nerka
TCTTCCTCTCCTGACATTTTCATCCTAAAACATAACATGTCCTCTTTTTACCCTGGATTCATCCTAAAACATCACATGTCCTCTTTTTACCCTGGATTCAATTAATGGTCAGATAATAAACACAGCCAGCTAGCTGAACCCTTTATAGTGCCCTACATTTGACCAGGGCCTTATGATTTCTGGTCAAATGTAGTGCACTTTAAAGGGAATAGTGTTCCATTTTGGGACTGAGACTTGTCTGTTTCTGTTGTCTGAAAGGAACTTGTTTCTGGTTTTGTATTTCCACAGGTCAGCTGATGAACCGTAGCTTTAAGAATGACTCTCTCTCTCTCCACTGTACTCACGGTCAATAAGTAGCTAGGACTTTCTCTAGTTAATTACATCAGTATATTGTCCCAGATATACAGTGTGTGTCCCAAATGGCACCCTATTCCATATATAGTACACTACTTTAGACCAGAGCCCTATTCCCTATGTAGTGCACTACTTTAGACCAGAGCCCTATTCCCTATATAGTACACTACTTTAGACCAGAGCCCTATTCCCTATATAGTACACTACTTTAGACCAGAGCCCTATTCCCTATATAGTAAACTAACTTTAGACCAGAGCCCTATTCCCTATATATAGTACCACTACTATAGACTACTATAGACCAGAGCCCTATTCCCTATATATATAGTACTATAGTAGGGCACTACTTTAGACCAGAGCCCTATTCCCTATATATAGTATACTTTAGACCAGAGCCCTACACTACTTTAGACCAGAGCCCTATTCCCTATATAGTACACTACTATAGACCAGAGCCCTATTCCCTATATAGTACACTACTATAGACCAGAGCCCTATTCCCTATATATAGTACACTACTATAGACCAGAGCCCTATTCCCTATATAGTACACTACTTTAGACCAGGGCCCTATTCCCTATATAGTACACTACTTCAGACCAGAGCCCCTTTCCCTATATAGTACACTACTTTAGACCAGGGCCCTATTCCCTATATAGTACACTACTTCAGACCAGAGCCCTATTCCCTATATAGTGCACTACTTTAGACCAGAGCCCTATTCCCTCTATAGTGCATTGCTTTAGACCAGGGCCCTATTCCCTATATAGGGCATTGCTTTTAACCAGGGCCATTTAGGGAAGAAACCAACTAGCAAATGAGCCCCTGATAAACTAAACGTGTTGATAGGAGACATTACCTCCATTACCACTGATAAACTAAACGTGTTGATAGGAGACATTACCTCCATTACCACTGATAAACTAAACGTGTTGATAGGAGACATTACCTCCATTACCACTGATAAACTAAACGTGTTGATAGGAGACATTACCTCCATTACCACTGATAAACTAAACGTGTTGATAGGAGACATTACCTCCATTACCACTGATAAACTAAACGTGTTGATAGGAGACATTACCTCCATTACCACTGATAAACTAAACGTGTTGATAGGAGACATTACCTCCATTATCATAATGAGCCACTGATAAACTCAACGTGTTGATAGGAGACATTACCTCCATTACCACTGATAAACTAAACGTGTTGATAGGAGACATTACCTCCATTACCACTGATAAACTAAACGTGTTGATAGTAGACATTACCTCCATTACCATAATGAGCCCCTGATAAACTAAACGTGTTGATAGTAGACATGACCTCCATTACCACTGATAAACTAAACGTGTTGATAGGAGACATTACCTCCATTACCACTGATAAACTAAACGTGTTGATAGTAGACATTACCTCCATTACCATAATGAGCCCCTGATAAACTAAACGTGTTGATAGGAGACATTACCTCCATTACCACTGATAAACTAAATGTGTTGATAGTAGACATTACCTCCATTACCATAATGAGCCCCTGATAAACTAAACGTGTTGATAGGAGACATTACCTCCATTACCACTGATAAACTAAACGTGTTGATAGGAGACATTACCTCCATTACCACTGATAAACTAAACGTGTTGATAGTAGACATTACCTCCATTACCACTGATAAACTAAACGTGTTGATAGGAGACATTACCTCCATTACCACTGATAAACTAAACGTGTTGATAGTAGACATTACCTCCATTACCATAATGAGCCCCTGATAAACTAAACGTGTTGATAGGAGACATTACCTCCATTACCACGGATAAACTAAACGTGTTGATAGGAGACATTACCTCCATTACCATAATGAGCCCCTGATAAACTAAACGTGTTGATAGTAGACATTACCTCCATTACCACTGATAAACTAAACGTGTTGATAGGAGACATTACCTCCATTACCACTGATAAACTAAACGTGTTGATAGTAGACATTACCTCCATTACCATAATGAGCCCCTGATAAACTAAACGTGTTGATAGGAGACATTACCTCCATTACCACTGATAAACTAAACGTGTTGATAGGAGACATTACCTCCATTACCATAATGAGCCCCTGATAAACTAAACGTGTTGATAGTAGACATTACCTCCATTACCACTGATAAACTAAACGTGTTGATAGGAGACATTACCTCCATTACCACTGATAAACTAAACGTGTTGATAGTAGACATTACCTCCATTACCATAATGAGCCCCTGATAAACTAAACGTGTTGATAGGAGACATTCCCTCCATTACCACTGATAAACTAAACGTGTTGATAGGAGACATTACCTCCATTACCATAATGAGCCCCTGATAAACTAAACGTGTTGATAGGAGACATTACCTCCATTACCACTGATAAACTAAACGTGTTGATAGGAGACATTGCCTCCATTACCACTGATAAACTAAACGTGTTGATAGGAGACATTACCTCCATTACCATAATGAGCCACTGATAAACTAACTAACTCCTTTTCCCTCCTCCTCCTCCTCCTTTTCCCTCCTCCTCCTCCTTTTCCCTCCTCCTCCTCCTCCTTTTCCCTCCATCCTCCTCCTCCTTTTCCCTCCTCCTCCTCCTTTTCCTTCCTCCTCCTCCTTTTCCCTCCTCCTCCTCCTCATTTTCTCTCCTCCTCCTCCTTTCCCTCCTCCTCCTCATTTTCCCTCCTCCTCCTCCTTTTCCTTCCTCCTCCTCCTTTTCTCTCCTCCTCCTTCTTTCCCTCCTCCTCCTCCTTTTCCCTCCTCCTTTTCCCTCCTCCTTTTCCTTCCTCCTCCTCCTTTTCCCTCCTCCTCCTCCTCCTTTTCCTCCTCCTCCTTTCCTCCTCCTCCTTTTCCCTCCTTTCCCTCCTCCTCCTCCTCCCCTCCTTTTCCCTCCTCCTCCTCCTCCTTTTCCCTCCTCCTCCACCTCCTCCTTTTCTCTCCTCCTCCTCCTTTCCCTCCTCCTCCTTTTCCCTCCTCCTCCTCCTCCTCCTTTTCCTTCCTCCTCCTCCTTTCTCTCCTCCTCCTCCTTTCCCTCCTCCTCCTCCTTTTCCCTCCTCCTCCTCCTCCTTTTCCTTCCTCCTCCTCCTCCTTTTCTCTCCTCCTCCTCCTTTCCCTCCTCCTCCTCCTTTTCCCTCCTCCTCCTCCTTTTCTCTCCTCCTCCTCCTTTTCCCTCCTCCTCCTCCTCCTTTTCTCTCCTCCTCCTCCTTTTCCCTCCTCCTCCTCCTTTCCCTCCTCCTCCTCCCTCCTCCTCCCTCCTCCTCCTCCTTTTCCCTCCTCCTCCTCCTTTTCTCTCCTCCTCCCTCCTCCTCCTCCTTTTCCCTCCTCCTCCTCCTTTTCTCTCCTCCTCCTTTTCCTCCTCCTCCTCCCTTTCCCTCCTCCTCCTCCTTTTCCCTCCTCCTCCTCCTTTTCCCTCCTCATCCTCCTTTCTGCTCTTCATCCTCTCACATGAATAATTGAAGAGAGTTTTAACACACCACTCTCTCTCTCTCTCAATTCAATTTAAGGCCTCTATTGACATGGGAAACATGTATTCACATTGCCAAAGCAAGTGAAGTAGATAATAAACAAAAGTGAAATAAACAGTAAACATTACACATACAGAAGTTTCAAAAGAATAAAGACGTTACAAATGTCATATTATATATATATATATACAAGTGTTGTACAAATAGTTAAAGTACAAGAGGGAAAATAAATAAGCATAAATATGGGTTGTATTTACAATGGTGTTTGTTCTTCACTGGTTGCCCTTTTCTTGTGGCAACAATCTTGCTGCTGTGATGTAACACTGTGGTATTTCACCCAGTAGATATGGGAGTTTATCAAGATTGGGTTTGTTTTCAAATTCTTTGTGGATCTGTGTAATCTGAGAGAAATATGTGTCTCTAATATGGTCATACATTGGGCAGGAGGTTAGGAAGAGCAGCTCAGTTTCCACCTCATTATGTGGGCAGTGTTGCACATAGCCTGTCTTCTCTTGTCTCCTCTCTTCTCTTCTCCATCTCTCCCTCTCTCTCTCTCTTTCTCTCGTTGTGCTGCTTAGTGATAAATATGTGTGTATTGTATGTCTCTCAGTGCTTGCTGGGTAATATGTGTAATCTGGGTACGTTGAGCTCCATCACTGTGGGAGCCCCCGGCCCCATCACCCTGCTACGATGATTTATTACACGATACACACTATTATTCCTAATATGTTTTGAAGGACACTATTTCTCATCAAAACAGAGAGAGAGAGAGAAAACAGAGCTTCCTGGCACGGCATCTATCTTGGATGCATTTCAAATCAGAGCTGATCATATTCAAGATGCGTCCATGGATGTACACTTTGTTTAGGAGCATATGCTATTTAATATTCATGGGTTTGTTCTAAACATTTTTAAGGGAATTTGGCTTGTTTGAAATGACAAAACAATAGCATGTAGAAGCTAACCTGGAGTAACAGTGTCTCTAGAGACCAAAATGACACCCTATTCCCTATATAGTGCGAGAAGTGGTAGGCCACACAAGCTCACAGAAAAGGACTCCTGATTGTTCTGCGTAGAAATCATCTGTACACAGTTCCAAACTGCCTCTGGAAGCAACGTCAGCACAAGAACTGTTCGTCGGGAGCTTTATGAAATGGGTTTCAATGGCCGAGTTGCTGCACACAAGCCTAAGATCACCACCATGCACAATGCCAAGCGTCAGCTGGAGTGGTGTAAAGCTCTCCGCCGTTGGACTCTAGAGCAGTGGAAACGCGTTCTCTGGAGTAATGAATCACGCTTCACCATCTGGCAGTCCCACGGACGAATCTGGTTTGGGCGGATGCCAGGAGAACGCTATCTACCCCAATGCATAGTACCAACTGTAAAGTTTGGTGGATGAGGAATAATGGTCTGGGGCTGTTTTTCATGGTTCAGGCTCCTTAGTTCCAGTGAAGCGACATCTTAATGCTATAGAATACAATGACATTCTAGACAATTCTGTGCTTCCAACTTTGTGGCAACAATTCGGGGAAGGCCCTTTCCTGTTTCAGCATGACAATGCCCCCGTGCACAAGGCAAGGTCCATACATAAATGGTTTGCCGAGATCGGTGTGGATGAACCTGACTGGCCTGCACAGAGCCCTGACCTCAACCCCATCAACCACCTTTGGGATGAATTGGCACAATGACTGCGAGCCAGGCCTAATCGTCCAACATTAGTGCCCGACCTCACTAATGTGGCTGAATGGAAGCAAGTCCCTGCAGCAATGTTCCTACATCTAGTGGAAAGTCTTCCCAGAAGAGTGGAGGCTGTTAGAGTAGCAAAGGGGGGGACCAACTCCATGTTAATGCCCATGATTTTAGAACGAGACGTTCAACGAGCAGGTGTCCACATCCTGTTGGTCGTGTAGTGTATCTCTACTGTGGGTGGAAGGTAGCCTACCGGTTAAGACCGTCGGTCCAGTAACCGAAAGGTTGTTGATTCAAAACACCTAAGCCGACTAGGTGAAAGATCTGTCAATGTTCCCTTGAGCGAGGTGGGGATCCATTATCACGTCTGTCATAGTGTGGATCCATTATCACATCTAAAATGGTGTGGATCCATTATCACATCTAAAATGGTGTGGATCCATTATCTCATCTAAAATGGTGTGGATCCATTATCACATCTAATATAGTGTGGATCCATTATCACATCTAATATAGTGTGGATCCATTATCACATCTGTCATAGTGTGGATCCATTATCACATCTAAAATGGTGTGGATCCATTATCACATCTAATATAGTGTGGATCCATTATCACATCTGTCATAGTGTGGATCCATTATCACATCTAAAATGGTGTGGATCCATTATCACATCTAAAATGGTGTGGATCCATTATCACATCTAATATAGTGTGGATCCATTATCACATCTGTCATAGTGTGGATCCATTGTCACATCTAATATAGTGTGGATCCATTATCACATCTGTCATAGTGTGGACTCATTACATGTTGGATCCATTATCACATCTAGATCCATTATCACATCTAATATAGTGTGATCCATTATCACATCTAATATAGCATCTGTCATTACATATGTCATAGTGTGGATCCATTTCACATCTGTCATATTCCATTAAAGATCAATAGGATCCATTATCACATTTTTGTCACATCTAAAATGGTGTGGATCCATTATGCATTTCATCACATAACTGGTGGTTTATTTAAACAGAGCACAGCTTGGTTCACAGGGGGTGTTGATTTAACGATACCACCTGAGATGGAGACAAAATTAACCAGCTTGGTGTTTTTAGGTTTTATTTGACAGCAATAATCTAGAAGATGACATACACGGCAGAGAAAAGACAACAGTCTATTGAGAAGAGGACATTCCTCTACACGGCAGAGAAAAGACAACAGTCTATTGAGAAGAGGACATTCCTCTACAGGACAGAGAAAAGACAACAGTCTATAGGGAAGAGGACATTCCTCTACAGGACAGAGAAAAGACAACAGTCTATAGGGAAGAGGACATTCCTCTACAGGACAGAGAAAAGACAACAGTCTATAGGGAAGAGGACATTCCTCTACAGGACAGAGAAAAGACAACAGTCTATAGGGAAGAGGACATTCCTCTACAGGACAGAGAAAAGACAACAGTCTATAGGGAAGAGGACATTCCTCTACAGGACAGAGAAAAGACAACAGTCTATAGGGAAGAGGACATTCCTCTACAGGACAGAGAAAAGACAACAGTCTATAGAGAAGAGGACATTCCTCTACAGGACAGAGAAAAGACAACAGTCTATAGGGAAGAGGACATTCCTCTACAGGACAGAGAAAAGACAACAGTCTATAGGGAAGAGGACATTCCTCTACAGGACAGAGAAAAGACAACAGTCTATAGGGAAGAGGACATTCCTCTACAGGACAGAGAAAAGACAACAGTCTATAGAGAAGAGGACATTCCTCTACAGGACAGAGAAAAGACAACAGTCTATAGGGAAGAGGACATTCCTCTACAGGACAGAGAAAAGACAACAGTCTATAGGGAAGAGGACATTCCTCTACAGGACAGAGAAAAGACAACAGTCTATAGAGAAGAGGACATTCCTCTACAGGACAGAGAAAAGACAACAGTCTATAGGGAAGAGGACATTCCTCTACAGGACAGAGAAAAGACAACAGTCTATAGGGAAGAGGACATTCCTCTACAGGACAGAGAAAAGACAACAGTCTATAGGGAAGAGGACATTCCTCTACAGGACAGAGAAAAGACAACAGTCTATAGGGAAGAGGACATTCCTCTACAGGACAGAGAAAAGACAACAGTCTATAGGGAAGAGGACATTCCTCTACAGGACAGAGAAAAGACAACAGTCTATAGAGAAGAGGACATTCCTCTACAGGACAGAGAAAAGACAACAGTCTATAGGGAAGAGGACATTCCTCTACAGGACAGAGAAAAGACAACAGTCTATAGGGAAGAGGACATTCCTCTACAGGACAGAGAAAAGACAACAGTCTATAGAGAAGAGGACATTCCTCTACAGGACAGAGAAAAGACAACAGTCTATAGGGAAGAGGACATTCCTCTACAGGACAGAGAAAAGACAACAGTCTATAGAGAAGAGGACATTCCTCTACAGGACAGAGAAAAGACAACAGTCTATAGGGAAGAGGACATTCCTCTACAGGACAGAGAAAAGACAACAGTCTATAGGAAGAGGACATTCCTCTACAGGACAGAGAAAAGACAACAGTCTATAGGGAAGAGGACATTCCTCTACAGGACAGAGAAAAGACAACAGTCTATAGAGAAGAGGACATTCCTCTACAGGACAGAGAAAAGACAACAGTCTATAGGGAAGAGGACATTCCTCTACAGGACAGAGAAAAGACAACAGTCTATAGGAAGAGGACATTCCTCTACAGGACAGAGAAAAGACAACAGTCTATAGAGAAGAGGACATTCCTCTACAGGACAGAGAAAAGACAACAGTCTATAGGGAAGAGGACATTCCTCTACAGGACAGAGAAAAGACAACAGTCTATAGGGAAGAGGACATTCCTCTAGGGAAGAGGACAGGACAGAGAAAAGACAACAGTCTATAGGGAAGAGGACATTCCTCTACAGGACAGAGAAAAGACAACAGTCTATAGGGAAGAGGACATTCCTCTACAGGACAGAGAAAAGACAACAGTCTATAGAGAAGAGGACATTCCTCTACAGGACAGAGAAAAGACAACAGTCTATAGGGAAGAGGACATTCCTCTACAGGACAGAGAAAAGACAACAGTCTATAGGGAAGAGGACATTCCTCTACAGGACAGAGAAAAGACAACAGTCTATAGGGAAGAGGACATTCCTCTACAGGACAGAGAAAAGACAACAGTCTATAGGGAAGAGGACATTCCTCTACAGGACAGAGAAAAGACAACAGTCTATAGGGAAGAGGACATTCCTCTACAGGACAGAGAAAAGACAACAGTCTATAGGAAGAGGACATTCCTCTACACGACAGAGAAAAGACAACAGTCTATAGGGAAGAGGACATTCCTCTACAGGACAGAGAAAAGACAAGGTTCAGTCTATTCTCCCAGGGAAGAGGACATTCCTCTACAGGACAGAGAAAAGACAACAGTCTATAGGGAAGAGGACATTCCTCTACAGGACAGAGAAAAGACAACAGTCTATAGAGAAGAGGACATTCCTCTACAGGACAGAGAAAAGACAACAGTCTATAGGGAAGAGGACATTCCTCTACAGGACAGAGAAAAGACAACAGTCTATAGGGAAGAGGACATTCCTCTAGAGGACAGAGAAAAGACAACAGTCTATAGAGAAAGGACATTCCTCTACAGGACAGAGAAAAGACAACAGTCTATAGGGAAATCCTCTACAGGACAGAGAAAAGAAATACAGACAACAGAGAAAAGACAACAGTCTATAGGGAAGAGGACATTCCTCTACAGGACAGAGCAAATGTCAAAAGACAACAGTCTATTGGGAAGAGGACATTCCTCTACAGGACAGAGAAAAGACATACAGTCTATATGCTTTGGAAGAGGACATTCCTCTACAGGACAGAGAAAAGACAACAGTCTATAGGGGGAAGAGGACATTCCTTACAGGACAGAGAAAAGACAACAGTCTATAGGGAAGAGGACAACAGGACAGAGAAAAGACAACAGTCTATAGGGAAGAGGACATTCCTCTACAGGACAGAGAAAAGACAACAGTCTATAGGGAAGAGGACATTCCTCTACACGACAGAGAAAAGACAACAGTCTATAGGGAAGAGGACATTCCTCTACAGGACAGAGAAAAGACAACAGTCTATAGAGAAGAGGACATTCCTCTACAGGACAGAGAAAAGACAACAGTCTATAGAGGAAGAGGACATTCCTCTACAGGACAGAGAAAAGACAACAGTCTATAGGAGAGGACATTCCTCTACAGGACAGAGAAAAGACAACAGTCTATAGGGAAGAGGACATTCCTCTACAGGACAGAGAAAAGACAACAGTCTATAGGGAAGAGGACATTCCTCTACAGGACAGAGAAAAGACAACAGTCTATAGGGAAGAGGACATTCCTCTACAGGACAGAGAAAAGACAACAGTCTATAGGGAAGAGGACATTTACCTCTAGCAGCAGGAGACAGAGAAAAGACAACAGTCTATAAGAAGAGGACATTCCTCTACAGGACAGAAAAGCAAAAAGACAACAGTCTATAGGGAAGAGGACATTCCATTCAAACTCTACAGGACAGAGAAAAAGACAACAGTCTATAGAGAAGAGGACATTCCTATACAGGACAGAGAAAAGACAACAGTCTATAGAGAAGAGGACATTCCTCTACAGGACAGAGAAAAGACAACAGTCTATAGGGAAGAGGACATTCCTCTACAGGACAGAGAAAAGGCAACAGTCTATAGGGAAGAGGACATTCCTCTTGAGTGATAGTGCCAATACAAAGGTTCTGTCAGTCCCAGGCCTGTCAATACCAATCATGCTGCTAGATAGATGAACCAGGCCAGGGTGACTCCCTGCTGCCTCTCTCCCAGGGAGGTACTGCTGTTTCTGGGTACAGAGAGAGCGATAGGGGGAGGGAGAGGATGGAGGGGGAGGGAGAGAGGGAGAAGGAGGCAAGAATGGGGAGGGAAGGGGAGTGAGAGAAAGATAGACAGACAGACAGACAGAGAGAGAGAGAGAGAGAGAGAGAGAGAGAGAGAGAGAGACAGAGAGAGACAGAGAGAGAAAGAGAGAGAGAGAGAGAGAGAGAGTGATCAAGTACAATTTTTAGAATGAACTATTAAAGACTACCAGAACCGACTGGATTCTCCAATTACCTTGAATGAGCTACAGGACAAAATAAAAACCCTCCAACCCAAAAAGGCCTGTAGTGTTGATGGTATCCTCAATGAAATTATAAAATATGCAGACAACAAATTCCAATTGGCTAAACTAAAACTCTTTAACATCATCATCAGCTCTGGTATCTTCCCCAATACAATGTACCGAGCAAATGTCAAGTTGGCTTTTTACCAAATTATCATACGACAGACCACGTATTCACCCTGCAAACACCCTAATTGACAAAGAAACAAACCAATACAAAGTATTTTCATGCTTTGTTGATTTCAAAAAAGCCTTCGACTCAATTTGAGGGGTCTGCTATACAGCATCTGCTATACAAATGGATGGAAAGTGGTGTTGGGAGAAAGAACATACGACATTATGAAATCCATGTACACAAACAACACGGCTGCGGTTAAAATAGGCACAAAAAAACACACACATTTCTTCCCACAGGGCCGTGGGGTGAGACAGGGATGCAGCTTAAGCCCCACCCTCTTCAACATATATATCAGTGAATTGGCGCGGGCACTAGAAAAGTCTGCAGCACCCGGCCTCACCCTTACTAGAATCCGAAGTCAAATGTCTGCTCTTTTCTCATGATCTGGCGCTTCTGTCACCAACCAAGGAGGGCCTACAGCAGCACCTAGATATTCTACACAGATTCTGTCAGACCTGGGCCCTGACAGTACATCTCAGTAAGACCAAAATAATGGTGTTCCAAAAAAGGTCCAGTCACCAGGACCACAAATACAAATTCCATCTAGACACCGTTGCCCTAGAACACACAAAAAACTATACATACCTTGGCCTAAACATCAGCGCCACAGGTAACTTCCACAAAGCTGTGAACGATCTGAGAGACAAGGCAAGAAGGGCATTCTGTGCCATCAAAAGGAACATTAAATTTGACATACCAATTAGTATCTCTATAAAAATACTGTATTAATGACTATATTAGAGACACATATTTCTCTCAGATTACACAGATCCACAAAGAATTCAAAAACCAACCCAATTCTGATAAACTCCCATATCTACTGGGTGAAATACCAGTGTTTACATCACAGCAGCAAGATTTGTTACCTGATGCCGCAAGAAAAAGCAACCAGTGAAGAACAAACACCATTGTAGTGACCTGATGCCACAAGTAATCCAAGGCTCAAACTCAGTCAAGAACAAACACCATTGTAGTGACCTGAGAGAAGAACATTGTTTAAAACTCAGGGGGAGAAAGATCTATAATAAAGAGAGCAATAAGAGAGAGGGGGGGTAAAGAGAGATACATAGAAAGAGAGAGGGGAGAGACTGGATAAACAGAATACAAGCCGATTTCTAAAGACTGTTGGCTAGTGGAGAGAGAGATAAGGAACTGCAAATTTCTAAGTCAATGGATACTGTAATGGCATTGGCAACTACACAATGGCAACTACAAAACCAAAAAAACAACTACTTCCTGAATGGATTTTTCTCAGGTTTTTTTTTTTTTCTCAGGTTTTTGCCTGCTAAATCAGTTAAATCAGCTATGTTATACTCACAGACACTATTTTAACAGTTTTGGAAACTTTAGAGTGTTTTCCATCCAAATCTACCAGTTATATGCATATCATATCTTCTGGGCCTAAGTAGCAGGCCGTTTAATTTGGGCATGCTTTTCATCCAAAATTCCGAATGCTGCCCCCTACCCTAGAGAGGTTAATGTCCCGTTGGTAGGATAGTCTCGAACTGAGCTCATCCTGTTTATTTTACATTGATTACATGTCGGCCAATAGAACGGATGGTAGAG
>NC_088400.1:4171919-4179419 GCF_034236695.1 Oncorhynchus nerka
AAATAGAGCCCTTAATACCAGTAAATAGAGCCCTTAAGCAGAGAACACTGAGTTTTTCAGCAAACTGTGCGCATGGCAACACGGCGGTAGAGATCTGCGCTTTTATGGATTGGCAGCAGGGAAAATGGCAAGGGTTTCCTTGCAGCATCTGATTCTCCCACAGGCACAGTTTAGTTTTGAAGGCCCTCACTGCAGCGTACATGTCTGTGATGATGCGCCCCCGCCCCTGAAGCTGCAGGTTCAGCGCATCGAGATGGCTCGAGATGTCACAGAGAAAGGCCAGCTCACACAGGAACTTTTGCTCCCGGAGCTCTGCTGTATCCTTCCCTTTGGTTTCCAGGAATTGACATATTTCCTCACGCAGCTCGAAACATCTGTTCAGTACTTTTCCTCTGCTTAGCCATCTCACCTCTGTGTGATACGGCACGTCTGCGTATTCGAACCACACTCCTCCAGAAAAGATTTAAACTGGCGGTGATTTAGACCTTTGGCTCTTATAAAGTTAACTACCTGTGTTACTGTGGTCTTAACATGTTCCATCTTTAGGGCTTTGGCACACAGTGCTTCCTGATGTATGATGCAGTGGTAAACAGTTAGCTCACCTGCACAGTTCTCTTCCCGCATCTTCTCCCGAACCATGCCCACCAGTCCACTCTTTTTACCGCACATCGCTGGCGCACCATCTGTCGTTAATCCAACGAGTTTATCCCACGGCAGCTTTATTTCAGTTACACATTTGGAAACCTCCTCAAAGATTTCCTTTCCTGTGGTTGTGCCATGCATTGATTTGAATCCTAATAGCTCCTCCGTAACACACAGATTTGAGTCCACTCCACGGATGAAGACTGACAGCTGAGCAGTATCAGATGCGTCGCAGCTCTCATCCACAGCGAGGGAGAACACAACAAAATCTTTTCCCTTTTCCATCAGCTGGTCATACAGATTGGTGGCAAGATCACATGTGCGATCAGCTACTGTGTTCCTGCTCAGGCTCACGTTTGAAAATGCTTGTTTTTTCTCTGGGCATACGAGGTCACAAACCTTCATCATGCACTTTTTCATGAACTCTCCCTCATTAAAGGGCCGGGCTGATTTTGCGATCTCTGCTGCCACTATATAACTAGCCTTTACAGCAGCCTCGCTTTGTGATGTGGCTTTTTTAAACATATTCTGTTGTGAAACCAAACTTCTTTTCATCTCCTCTACTTTCTGTCCAGGTCCTTGTATTTGTCATGGTGTTTCGTTTCATAGTGTCGTCTAATGTTGTACTCCTTACTTACAGCCACGTTGACTCCACAAACAAGACAAACAGGTTTGTCTTTTACATATGTAAACAGATATTCTGCCTCCCACTTGTCCAGAAAGCTCCTGTTTTCTGCCTTTCTTTTCGCCATTTTTGGGAAGGGTTAGCTCGCTGACAGTTGTAGCGTCTATGTTGCTATGACTACTGTCACAGAGGAGAGAGCGTTTCTGGGTCCTGTCCTGATTGGCGCGCGAAAACAGCAGAGCATTATGGGATTCGTAGTATTAGTGGTGAATGCGCTGTATAATACCGGCGGGCCAGCTCTAGTAGTAATTTGGTATTGTCTCGCGGGCCAAATATAATTACCCCGCGGGCCAAATTTGGCTTACGGGCCAGAGTTTGACACCCATGCACTAAACAGAGAACATCCCTGGTCATCTCTACTGCCTCTGAATCTGGCGGACTCACTAAACACATGCTTCGTTTCTAAATGATGTCTGAATGTTGGAGTGCGCCCCTGGCTGTCCCTACAATTTAAAAAATGAAAGTAAATGGTGCCGTCTGGTTTGCTTAATGTAATGTAATGTCTTAATGTCAGCATAATAATTTATGCTTTTACTTTTGATACTTAAGTATATTTTAGCAATTACATTAACTTCTTATCAAATCATATCAATTTCACAACAAATACATAATAATACACATCTAAGTAAAGGAATGGATTTAAGAATATATAAATATATGGATGAGCGATGTCGGAACAGCATAGACTGAGATACAGTAGAATAGTATAGAATACAGTATATACATAGACTGAGATACAGTAGAATAGTATAGAATACAGTATATACATAGACTGAGATACAGTAGAATAGTATAGAATACAGTATATACATATGAGATGAGTAATGCACAGACTGAGATACAGTAGAATAGAATAGAATACAGTATATACATATGAGATGAGTATTGCATAGACTAAGATACAGTAGAATAGTATAGAATACAGTATATACATATGAGATGAGTAATGCATAGACTAAGATACAGTAGAATAGTATAGAATACAGTATATACATATGAGATGAGTAATGCATAGACTAAGATACAGTAGAATAGTATAGAATACAGTATATACACATGAGATGAGTAATGCATAGACTAAGATACAGTAGAATAGAATAGAATACAGTATATACATATGAGATGAGTAATGCATAGACTAAGATACAGTAGAATAGTATAGAATACAGTATATACATATGAGATGAGTAATGCATAGACTGAGATACAGTAGAATAGTATAGAATACAGTATATATATATGAGATGAGTAATGCATAGACTAAGATACAGTAGAATAGTATAGAATACAGTATATATATATGAGATGAGTAATACATAGACTAAGATACAGTAGAATAGAATAGAATACAGTATATACATATGAGATGAGTAATGCATAGACTGAGATACAGTAGAATAGTATAGAATACAGTATATACATATGAGATGAGTAATGCATAGACTGAGATACAGTAGAATAGAATACAGTATATACATATGAGATGAGTAATGCATAGACTGAGATACAGTAGAATAGTATAGAATACAGTATATACATATGAGATGAGTAATACATAGACTGAGATACAGTAGAATAGTATAGAATACAGTATATACATATGAGATGAGTGATGCACAGACTGAGATACAGTAGAATAGAATAGAATACAGTATATACATATGAGATGAGTATTGCATAGACTAAGATACAGTAGAATAGTATAGAATACAGTATATACATATGAGATGAGTAATGCATAGACTAAGATACAGTAGAATAGTATAGAATACAGTATATACATATGAGATGAGTAATGCATAGACTAAGATACAGTAGAATAGTATAGAATACAGTATATACACATGAGATGAGTAATGCATAGACTAAGATACAGTAGAATAGAATAGAATACAGTATATACATATGAGATGAGTAATGCATAGACTAAGATACAGTAGAATAGTATAGAATACAGTATATACATATGAGATGAGTAATGCGTAGACTGAGATACAGTAGAATAGTATAGAATACAGTATATATATATGAGATGAGTAATGCATAGACTAAGATACAGTAGAATAGTATAGAATACAGTATATATATATGAGATGAGTAATACATAGACTAAGATACAGTATAATAGAATAGAATACAGTATATACATATGAGATGAGTAATGCATAGACTGAGATACAGTAGAATAGTATAGAATACAGTATATACATATGAGATGAGTAATGCATAGACTGAGATACAGTAGAATAGAATACAGTATATACATATGAGATGAGTAATGCATAGACTGAGATACAGTAGAATAGTATAGAATACAGTATATACATATGAGATGAGTAATGCATAGACTAAGATACAGTAGAATAGTATAGAATACAGTATATACATATGAGATGAGTAATGCATAGACTAAGATACAGTAGAATAGTATAGAATACAGTATATACATATGAGATGAGTAATGCATAGACTGAGATACAGTAGAATAGAATACAGTATATACATATGAGATGAGTAATGCATAGACTAAGATACAGTAGAATAGTATAGAATACAGTATATACATATGAGATGAGTAATGCATAGACTAAGATACAGTAGAATAGTATAGAATACAGTATATACATATGAGATGAGTAATGCATAGACTAACATACAGTAGAATAGTATAGAATACAGTATATACATATGAGATGAGTAATGCATAGACTAAGATACAGTAGAATAGTATAGAATACAGTATATACATATGAGATGAGTAATGCATAGACTAAGATACAGTAGAATAGTATAGAATACAGTATATACATATGAGATGAGTAATGCATAGACTAAGATACAGTAGAATAGTATAGAATACAGTATATATATATGAGATGAGTAATGCATAGACTAAGATACAGTAGAATAGTATAGAATACAGTATATACATATGAGATGAGTAATGCATAGACTGAGATACAGTAGAATAGTATAGAATACAGTATATACATATGAGATGAGTAATGCATAGACTAAGATACAGTAGAATAGTATAGAATACAGTATATACATATGAGATGAGTAATGCATAGACTAAGATACATTAGAATAGTATAGAATACAGTATATACATATGAGATGAGTAATGCATAGACTGAGATACATTAGAATAGTATAGAATACAGTATATACATATGAGATGAGTAATGCATAGACTGAGATACAGTAGAATAGTATAGAATACAGTATATACATATGAGATGAGTAATGCATAGACTAAGATACAGTAGAATAGTATAGAATACAGTATATACATATGAGATGAGTAATGCATAGACTAAGATACAGTAGAATAGTATAGAATACAGTATATACATATGAGATGAGTAATACATAGACTAAGATACAGTAGAATAGTATAGAATACAGTATATACATATGAGATGAGTAATGCATAGACTAAGATACAGTAGAATAGTATAGAATACAGTATATACATATGAGATGAGTAATGCATAGACTAAGATACAGTAGAATAGTATAGAATACAGTATATATATATGAGATGAGTAATGCATAGACTAAGATACAGTAGAATAGTATAGAATACAGTATATACATATGAGATGAGTAATACATAGACTGAGATACAGTAGAATAGTATAGAATACAGTATATACATATGAGATGAGTAATGCATAGACTAAGATACAGTAGAATAGTATAGAATACAGTATATACATAGACTGAGATACAGTAGAATAGTATAGAATACAGTATATACATATGAGATGAGTAATGCATAGACTGAGATACAGTAGAATAGTATAGAATACAGTATATACATATGAGATGAGTAATGCATAGACTAAGATACAGTAGATAGTATAGAATACAGTATATACATATGAGATGAGTAATGCATAGACTAAGATACAGTAGAATAGTATAGAATACAGTATATACATATGAGATGAGTAATGCATAGACTGAGATACAGTAGAATAGTATAGAATACAGTATATACATATGAGATGAGTAATGCATAGACTAAGATACAGTAGAATAGTATAGAATACAGTATATACATATGAGATGAGTAATGCATAGACTAAGATACAGTAGAATAGTATAGAATACAGTATATACATATGAGATGAGTAATGCATAGACTAAGATACAGTAGAATAGTATAGAATACAGTATATACATATGAGATGAGTAATGCATAGACTGAGATACAGTAGAATAGTATAGAATACAGTATATACATATGAGATGAGTAATGCATAGACTAAGATACAGTAGAATAGTATAGAATACAGTATATACATATGAGATGAGTAATGCATAGACTAAGATACAGTAGAATAGTATAGAATACAGTATATACATATGAGATGAGTAATGCATAGACTAAGATACAGTAGAATAGTATAGAATACAGTATATACATATGAGATGAGTAATGCATAGACTAAGATACAGTAGAATAGTATAGAATACAGTATATACATATGAGATGAGTAATGCATAGACTAAGATACAGTAGAATAGTATAGAATACAGTATATACATATGAGATGAGTAATACATAGACTAAGATACAGTAGAATAGTATAGAATACAGTATATACATATGAGATGAGTAATGCAAGGTGTTTAAACACAATTAAAGTGACTAGTGTTCCATTTATTAAAGTGGCCAATGATTTCAAGTCTACGTCTATAGGGCAGCGACCGCTCTGTGTTAGTGATGGGTGTTTAACAGTCTGATGGCCTTGAGATAGAAGCTGTTTTTCAGTCTCTCTGTGTTAGTGATGGGTGTTTAACAGTCTGATGGCCTTGAGATAGAAGCTGTTTTTCAGTCTCTCGGTCCCAGCTTTGATGCACCTGTACTGACCTCGCCTTCTGGATGATAGCGGGGTGAACAGGCAGTGGCTCGGGTGGTTGATGTCCTTGATGATCTTAATGGCCTTCCTGTGACATCGGGTGGTGTAGGTGTCCTGGAGGGCAGGTAGTTTTTCCCCTGGTAATGCGTTGTGCAGACCTCACTACACTCTGGAGAGCCTTACGGTTGAGGGCGGAGCAGTTGCCGTACCAGGCGGTGATACAGCCCGACAGGATGCTCTCGATTGTGCATCTGTAGCAGTTTGTGAGTGCTTTTGGTGACAAGGCAAATTTCTTCAGCCTCCTGAGGTTGAAGAGGCGCTGCTGCGCCTTCTTCACGGCGCTGTCTGTGTGGGTGGACCATTTCAGTTTGTCCGTGATGTGTACGCCGGGGAACTTAAAACTTACTACCCTCTCCACTACTGTCCCGTCAATGTGGATAGGGGGGTGCTGCCTCTGCTGTTTCCTGAAGTCCACTATCATCTCCTTTGTTTTGTTGACATTGAGTGAGAGGTTATGTTCCAGACACCACACTCCGAGGGTCCTCACCTCCTCTCTGTAGGCCGTCTCATCAGTTGGTAATCAGGCCTACTACTGTTGTGTCGTCTGAAAACTTGATGATTGAGTTGGAGGCGTGCATGGCCACGCAGTCATGGGTGAAGAGGGAGTACAGGAGGGAGCTGAGCACACACCCTTGTGGGACCCCAGTGTTGAGGATCAGCGAAGTGGAGGTGTTGTTTCCTATCTTCACCACCTGGGGGGGAGGCCCGTCAGGAAGAACCAGGACCCAATTGCACAGGGACTCAAGCTTAACGATGAGCTTGGAGGGTACTATGGTGTTGAATGCTGAGCTATAGTCAATGAACAGCATAATTAAGTAAAAAAAAGTATAAAATCAAATAGATTCAGACTTTTACTCAAGTATTATAGTTGGGTACTTTTTCTACCACTGACGATCACTTTTCTTTCTAACAATTATTCTCAGTGTTTTTGCTTTGTGCCAATGTTCTGATTCTTTAATTCTAATGTTTTTCATTTGGTTTATTCAAGTGTGCTTCTCATTAAAGTAGGAGACTGGGTCTGAAATAGCACCCTATTCCCTATATAGTGCATGACTGTTGACCAGGGTGGCACCCTATTCCCTATGTAGTGAGGAGGTGAAGACCTCATCTTGATTCCCTTAACAACCAACCGGTGAATAGATCCTGGAAGAGCACCTTATTCCTTTTAAAATGCAGTCCTGTTAACCAACCGGTGAATAGATCCTGGAATAGCACTTTATTCCTTTTAAAGTGTTGTCC
>NC_088400.1:4184419-4249419 GCF_034236695.1 Oncorhynchus nerka
TTTAATTAGTGAGAGGAAGAGTAGTTTTTATGAACAGTAGGTTTATTAACAGTAGGTTTATTAACAGTAGGTTTATTAACAGTAGGTTTATTAACAGTAGGTTTATTAACAGTAGGTTTAATTAACAGTAGGTTTAATTAACAGTAGGTTTATTAACAGTAGGTTTATTAACAGTAGGTTTATTAACAGTAGGTTTATTAACAGTAGGTTTATTAACATTAGGTTTATTAACAGTAGGTTTAATTAGTGAGAGGAAGAGTAGTTTTTATGAACAGTAGGTTTATTAACAGTAGGTTTTATTAACAGTAGGTTTATTAACAGTAGGTTTAATTAACAGTAGGTTTAATTAACAGTAGGTTTATTAACAGTAGGTTTATTAACAGTAGGTTTTATTAACAGTAGGTTTATTAACAGTAGGTTTATTAACAGTAGGTTTTATTAACAGTAGGTTTATTAACAGTAGGTTTTTTATTAACATTAGGTTTATTAACAGTAGGTTTATTAACATTAGGTTTATTAACAGTAGGTTTATTAACAGTAGGTTTTATTAACAGTAGGTTTATTAACAGTAGGTTTATTAACAGTAGGTTTATTAACAGTAGGTTTATTAACAGTAGGTTTTATTAACAGTAGGTTTATTAACAGTAGGTTTAATTAGTGAGAGTAAAAGTATGTTGTATTAACAGTAGGTTTTATTAGCAGTAGGTTTAATTACACACACACACACACACACACACACACACACACACACACACACACACACACACACACACACACACACACACACACACACGGTACATATTGCTAGTACCAGATCTTTGTGGAGCTACAGGTAACGACTCTTCAGTTGAATAGCGGAGAAAAACGAGTCGTTTCAAAGGGAACCTTGGAATGTACTAGAAGTCTCTGATTGTACAGAACGTAGTGTTTCAGAAGCCCAACAACGAACCGTACGGAATGTACTAGAAGTCTCTGATTGTACAGAACGTAGTGTTTCAGAAGCCCAACAACGAACCGTACGGAATGTACTAGAAGTCTCTGATTGTACAGGAACCTTTGAACTACGGAATGTACTAGAAGTCTCTGATTGTACAGAACGTAGTGTTTCAGAAGCCCAACAACGAACCGTACGGAATGTACTAGAAGTCTCTGATTGTACAGGAACCTTTCAGAAGCCCAACAACGAACCGTACGGAATGTACTAGAAGTCTCTGATTGTACAGAACGTAGTGTTTCAGAAGCCCAACAACGAACCGTACGGAATGTACTAGAAGTCTCTGATTGTACAGAACGTAGTGTTTCAGAAGCCCAACAACGAACCGTACGACACTAAAGTTAAACCAAATGAACGTGTCAAGAGAAACTTCTAGATTTATACTGGTGTCTTTAGAAGCATCCATTTAGATTGAAGCCCAAGAAAAACAGAATCAATATCAAATCAAATCAAATCAAATGTATTTATATAGCCCTTCGTACATCAGCTGATATCTCAAAGTGCTGTACAGAAACCCAGCCTAAAACCCCAAACAGCAAACAATGCAGGTGTAAAAGCAATACAAAAGAGAGTGGAGAGTGGCCAACTTCCTGAGTATATGATTGCATAGGAGTGTAACAAGTTCAACCAACAACCTTATGTTTTCCAGTAAACAAAACTGTATCCGATTTGAAAACCAACTGAAACCAAAAAACCTAGCAGTTGTTTTCCCACAGTAATCTACTGTAACTCTTTCCCCCTGCTGTGAAGTTTCCTCCGCTCCTACTCATTTCCACCGACAGTCCCCCTCACGGTTGCGTCTCAAATGGCACCCTAATCCCTTTATAGTGCACTACCTTTGACCAGGGCCTATAGTGCAGGATTTAAAACGTAGGGAGCCATTTGGGATGGACCACCATCACCATCCAGGACTCCAAGTCTGAATAACAAGGAGCTGTATCTGTTCAAAGACCCCAGAAGGAGCGGTTACACACAGGGATAATACAAGAATATACATCAGCCTCTCCAGGTATAATAAATGCATGCGTGGTTGTTAAAAACTTCTGGGTAAGAAGGTCCTTTATCTATCAAAGACCCCAGATACCCTGTACTGCTCCAGCTATAGGTCTATGAAATGCATGTGTGGTTGTCCTTCCATCTTCTCTCAGCCAGACAGTAATAGTTAGTAAGAGCAACTTTCCTTTTTTAAGGTGATATGTGCTAATGAGAAACACGTCGCTTCGAACTGTCACATCTCCCATCACTCCATCCCCCATCTCTCCATCCCCCATCACTCCATCCCCCATCTCTCCATCTCTCCATCCCCCATCCCCCATCTCTCCATCCCCCATCTCTCCATCCCCCATCTCTCCATCTCTCCATCCCCCATCCCTCCATCCCCCATCTCTCCATCCCCCATCCCCCATCTCTCCATCCCCCATCTCTCCATCTCTCCATCCCCCATCTCTCCATCCCCCATCTCTCCATCTCTCCATCCCCCATCCCTCCATCCCCCATCTCTCCATCCCCCATCCATCTCTCCATCCCCCATCTCTCCATCTCTCCATCCCCCATCTCTCCATCCCCCATCTCTCCATCTCTCCATCCCCCATCCCCCATCTCTCCATCCCCCATCTCTCCATCCCCCATCTCTCCATCTCTCCATCCCCCCATCCCCATCTCCATCCCCCATCTCTCCATCCCCCATCTCTCCATCCCCCATCTCCATCCCCATCTCTCCATCTCCCCATCTCTCCATCCTCCATCCCCCATCTCTCCATCCCCCATCTCTCCATCTCTCCATCTCTCCATCCCCCATCTCTCCATCCCCCATCTCTCCATCTCTCCATCATCTCTCCATCCCCCATCTCTCCATCTCTCCATCTCCCCATCTCTCCATCCCCCATCTCTCCATCTCTCCATCTCTCCATCTCTCCATATCTCCATCCCCCCATCTCTCCATCCCCCATCTCTCCATCTCTCCATCTCTCCATCCCCCATCTCTCCATCCCCATCTCTCCATCTCCATCCCCCATCTCTCCATCTCTCCATCCCCCATCTCTCCATCCCCCATCCCCATCTCTCCATCTCTCCATCATCTCCCCATCCCCCATCTCTCCATCCCCCATCTCTCCATCTCTCCATCTCTCCATCTCCATCCCTCCATCTCCCCTCCCATCTCTCCATCTCTCCATCTCTCCATCCCCCATCTCCCCATCTCTCCATCTCTCCATCCCTCCATCTCCATCCCCCATCTCTCCATCTCCCCATCCCCCCCATCTCTCCATCCCCCATCTCTCCATCTCTCCATCTCTCCATCCCCCATCTCTCCATCCCCCATCTCTCCATCTCTCCATCTCCCCATCTCTCCATCTTCCCATCTCTCCATCTCTCCATCCCCATCTCTCCATCCCCCATCCCCTCCATCTCCATCCCCCATCTCTCCATCCCCCATCTCTCCCCTCCATCCCCCATCTCTCCATCCCCATCATCCATCTCTCCATCTCTCCATCCCCCATCTCTCCATCTCCATCCCCATCCCCATCTCTCCATCTCTCCATCCCCCATCTCTCCATCTCTCCATCCCCCATCTCTCCATCTCTCCATCCATCCTCCATCTCTCCATCCCCCATCTCTCCCATCCATCCCCATCCCTCCATCTCTCCATCCCCCATCTCTCCATCCCCCCATCTCCTCCCCCATCTCTCCATCCCTCCATCCCTCCATCTCTCCATCATCCCCATCTCTCCATCTCTCCATCTCTCCATCCCCCCCCATCTCTCCATCTCCATCCCCCATCTCTCCATCCCCATCTCTCCATCTCTCCATCCTCCATCCCATCATCCCCCTCCATCTCTCCATCTCTCCATCCATCCCCCATCCCCCCATCTCCATCTCTCCATCCTCCATCTCTCCATCTCTCCATCCCCATCTCTCCATCTCTCCCATCCCCCATCCATCTCCATCCCCCATCTCTCCATCCCTCCATCTCTCCATCCCCATCTCTCCATCTCTCCATCCCCCCCTCCATCTCCCATCTCTCCATCTCTCCATCCCTCCATCCCCCATCTCTCCATCCCCATCTCTCCATCTCTCCATCCCCCATCTCTCCATCTCTCCATCCCCATCCTCCATCCATCCCCATCTCTCATCCCCCATCCCTCTCCATCTCTCCATCCCCCATCTCTCCATCTCTCCATCTCCATCTCTCCATCCCCCCTCTCCATCCCCCATCTCCCATCATCCATCTCCATCCCTCCATCCCCCCATCTCTCCATCTCTCCATCCGCCCCATCCCCCATCTCTCCATCTCTCCATCTCTCCATCTCTCCATCCCATCCCCATCTCTCCATCTCTCCATCATCCCCCATCTCTCCATCCCCCATCTCTCCATCTCTCCATCTCTCCATCCCCCATCTCTCCATCTCTCCATCCCCCATCTCTCCATCCCCATCTCTCCATCATCCCCATCTCCCATCTCCATCCCATCTCTCCATCTCTCCATCCCCCATCTCCATCCATCTCTCCATCTCTCCATCTCTCCATCTCCATCCCTCCATCTCTCCATCTCCCATCTCTCCATCCTCCCCCATCTCCCCATCTCTCCATCCTCCATCTCTCCATCTCTCCATCCCCATCTCTCCATCCCCATCCCCATCTCTCCATCTCTCCATCTCTCCATCCCCCATCTCTCCATCCCCATCTCTCCATCTCCATCCCCCATCTCTCCATCTCTCCATCTCTCCATCCCCCATCTCTCCATCTCATCCATCTCTCCATCTCTCCCCCATCTCTCCATCTCTCCATCCCCCATCTCTCCATCCCCATCTCTCCATCTCTCCATCTCTCCATCTCCCCATCTCCTCCATCCCCCATCTCTCCATCCATCTCCATCTCCATCTCTCCATCTCTCCATCCCCCATCTCTCCATCTCTCCATCCCCCATCTCTCCATCATCTCTCCATCTCCCCATCTCTCCATCTCTCCATCCCCCCATCCCTCCATCCCTCCATCTCTCCATCCCCCATCTCTCCATCTCTCCATCCTCCATCTCTCCATCTCTCCATCCCTCCATCTCTCCATCCTCCATCTCTCCATCTCCATCCTCCATCTCTCCCTCCATCCCTCCATCTCTCCCTCCATCTCCTCCCCCCATCCCCCATCTCTCCATCCATCCCCCATCCCCCCCCCCCATCTCTCCATCCCTCCATCACCCCATCCCCCATCTCTCCATCCCCCATCTCTCCATCTCTCCATCCCTCCATCCCCCAACTCTCCATCTCTCCATCCCCCATCTCTCCATCCCTCCATCTCTCCATCCCCCATCTCTCCATCTCTCCATCCCCACATCTCTCCATCTCTCCATCCCCCATCTCTCCATCCCCCATCTCTCCATCTCTCCATCCCTCCATCTCTCCATCCCTCCATCCCCCATCCCTCCATCCCTCCATCACTCCATCTCTCCATCCCCAATCCCTGACATCTCTCTACCTCTCCATCTCCACTTTTCTCCATCTTTCCATCCCTCCATCTCTCCATCCCCAATCCCTCACATCTCTCTACCTCTCCATCTCCACTTTTCTCCATCTCTCCATCCCTCCATCTCTCCATCTGTCCATCTCTACTTCTCTCCATCTATCCAGAGAGAGAGAGGGGGAGGGAGGGATTAAGAGAGAGAGGTGTTAAAGTCATCCTATCTCTGAAACCTACATTGACACCCCTCCTCCTCCATCGCCCACTCCTCCTCTCCTCCTCTCCTCTTCTCATCATCCACCCCCTCCTCTTCCCTCTCCTCCTCCAGCACCTCCTCCTCCTCCAGTACCTCATCCCCCTCCTCTCCTCCTCTCCTCCTCCATCACCTCCTCCTCCTCTCCCCTCCAGCACCTCCTCCTCTTCCTCTCCTCCTCTCCTCCTCCTCTTCCACCTCTTCCTCCTCCTCCTTCACCACCTCCTCCACCACCTACTCCTCCTCTTCCCTCTCCTCCTCCATCCTCCATCCTTTTCCAACCTCCTCCTCCACCTCATCCTCCACCACCTCATCCTCATCCTCCCCCTCCACCTCATCCTAAAACTACCTCCTCTTCCACCACCACCTCCTCCTCCTCCTCCTCCACCTCATCCTCCTCCTCCTCCTCCTCCTCCACCTCCTCCTCCACCTCATCCTCCACCAGCTTCTCTTCCACCACCACCACCACCTCCTCCTCCACCTCCTCCTCCACCTCCTCCTCCTCCACCTCCTCCCCTCCACCTCATCCACCCCCTCCACCCTCCTCCTCCTCTTCCACCTCATCCTCCACCATCTCTCTTCCACCACCACCTCCTCTTCCTCCTCCACCTCCTCTTCCTCCTCCACCTCCTCTTCCTCCTCCTCCTCCTCTTACACCTCATCCTCCACCACCACCTCATCCTCCTCCTCCTCCTCATCCTCCTCCTCCTCCACCTCATCCCCCTCCACCTCCTCCTCCACCTCCTCCTCCACCTCCTCCACCTCCTCCTCCTCTTCCACCTCATCCTCCACCATCTCTCTTCCACCACCACCTCCTCTTCCTCCTCCACCTCCTCTTCCTCCTCCTCCTCCTCTTACACCTCATCCTCCACCACCACCTCATCCCCCCCCACCTCCTCCTCCTCCAACACCACCTCCTCTTCCTCCTCCACCTCCTCTTCCTCCTCCACCTCCTCTTTCTCCTCCTCCTCCTCCTCTTACACCTCATCCTCCACCACCACCTCATCCCCCACCTCCTCCTCCTCCTCCAACACCACCTCCTCTTCCTCCTCCACCTCCAGGACTCTCTAGCTTCTCTCTCAGCTTTAAAGACAACTGTGAAATATTAACATTGTTTATTGCCACAAAACAACACCCATTTTTGGGATCTAAATATGGTACTAGGAGTGCAGTTTGACACAAGATGGCTGACACAACGCTTGGATGATTGGCAGGTTGTACAGCAGAGTGCCAGGCCTCTTTGGGTTGGCTAGAAATATACTCATTATGGGCACAGTTGACACTCTGAGGGGTAAAATATATTTGTTCATCTGCAGATGTCTTTCTTGGATCATACGATTTAATGTCTCTGGGTGGTTAGTACACTGAGCCTCTTAATGGCTGCCATCATCTTCAACGTTGACAGTTTCCTCACAGTAACCCGTTTGTTGTGACTAGCAGTCTGATCTGTGTACCGTATGTCTCAATCATGACTGGGCACAAACTGGTTGAGCATTTCAGGACTGTTTGTCTTTTTTTCCCACCCAAGTTTTAACCTAAATCTAAGGACATGGTTCAAAATGTTTTACTTTATTTTCACTAAATGGATCTGCTATTATTTCTTACAACCAACAATAACTTTTGAACATCAGATCAGCAGTTACTTTACACCAACACCAATTCCGGATTCAATTTCCGGGCTACCCAAGGCAATTGGGGGGGAGGGCATCCTGGCGAGATTAAGGCCACAGTTTCCCTCCGTTCTACAGTCTCTCGATAATAAAATGGATGACCTCCGATTGAGGATTCGCTACCCAGTGGACTCTCTTGAAACTGCAATATTATTTACATTTTCTGACACATGGCTCTCAGACAAGATACCCCCCCCCCCCCCAATGACTATCCAACTCGATGGGTTCTCTATTCACCGTGGCGAAACAGGACTGTGGAGTCGGGGAAATTGGGAGGCGTTTACCTCTACATCAACTGGTGTACTGACTCCAGCCGCTGTTCACCCGTCTTGGAGTGTCTGGTGGTCAAATACCAACCGAGGGATATTTCCACTCTTATTCACTGCTGTTTACATTCCATAAGAGGGATATATCCTCTCTTATTCACTGCTGTATAAATACCAACCGAGGGGTATTTCCACTCTTATTCATTGCTGTATACATTCCATAAGAGGGATATATCCTCTCTTATTCACTGCTGTATAAATACCAACCGAGGGATATTTCCTCTCTTATTCACTGCTGTATAAATACCAACCGAGGGATATATCCTCTCTTATTCACTGCTGTTTACATTCCATAAGAGGGATATATCCTCTCTTATTCACTGCTGTATAAATACCAACCGAGGGATATATCCTCTCTTATTCACTGCTGTATAAATACCAACCGAGGGATATATCCTCTCTTATTCACTGCTGTATAAATACCAACCGAGGGATATATCCTCTCTTATTCACTGCTGTTTACATTAAATCTTATTCACTGCTGTATAAATACCAACCGAGGGATATATCCTCTCTTATTCACTGCTGTATAAATACCAACCGAGGGATATATCCTCTCTTATTCACTGCTGTATAAATACCAACCGAGGGATATTTTCACTCTTATTCACTGCTGTATAAATTCCATAAGAAATATAACAAGCCGTAAACGACCTGTACAAGGCTAAAAGGGTTTTCTAACGATCAATTAGCCTTTTAAAAGGATAAACTTGGATTAGCTAACACAACGTGCCATTGGAACACAGGAGTGATGGTTGCTGATAATGGGTCTCTGTACTCCCTATGTCGATATTCCATTCAAAATCTGCCGTTTCCAACTACAATAGTCATTTACAACATTAACAATGTCTACACTGTATTTCGGATAAATGTTATGTCATTTTAAATGGACAAAAGAAGTTACTTTTCTTTTAAAAACGAGGACATTTCTACGTGACCCCAAACTTTTGAACGGTAGTGTACATCCAGAGCTTTTCAGGTTGTCGGCCATTTTAATTCCGCTTCACCCCGCCCCCACCTCCATCAACACATCTCCAACATCACTAGGGGGCGATAGAGTCCTAGATCACTGTTATCATTCCTACATTCAAGCATGCAAGGGCCTCCCCCACCCGCTATTCGGCAAATCAGATCATGTTCACAAGCAGAAATTCAAACATGAAGCACCCGTGACTCGGTCCGTTGAGAAATGGTCACCAGAATCAGAGATTCATGCCACACGACTGCTTTGCGAGCGCTGATTGGAATTCTGTTTCGAGACTCTGCCGATAACATTGATGACCTAACCACCTCTGTCACCGGCTTCATTACAAAATGCATCGGCAACGTTGTCCCCGCGGTGAGGGTCCGATGCTTCCCCCAATCAAAAGCCCTGGATTAACACCGAGGTTGCCGATAAAATAAAGAGCAGGGCACAGAGCTTTTTGTAGACAACGTTGATGCTACAGCCGAGGACAGGAAGTTGTCTCACTAGGACATCAGAGTCATCAAATGAGCAAAAGGACAATATAGGAATAAGATGGAGTCATATTACACAGCAGGCTCCAACGTCTGCCATGCGTTTTAGGAGCTACAGTCCTGATTACAAAGGAAGACCGTGATCTGTCCTGATTACAAAGGAAGACCCAACCGTGATCTGTCCTGATTACAAAGGAAGACCCAACCGTGATCTGTCCTGATTACAAAGGAAGACCCAACCGTGATCTGTCCTGATTACAAAGGAAGACCCAACCGTGATCTGTCCTGATTACAAAGGAAGACCCAACCGTGATCTGTCCTGATTACAAAGGAAGACCCAACCGTGATCTGTCCTGATTACAAAGGAAGACCCAACCGTGATCTGTCCTGATTACAAGGAAGACCCAACCGTGATCTGTCCTGATTACAAAGGAAGACCCAACCGTGATCTGTCCTGATTACAAAGGAAGACCCAACCGTGATCTGTACTGATTACAAAGGAAGACCCAACCGTGATCTGTCCTGATTACAAAGGAAGACCCAACCGTGATCTGTCCTGATTACAAAGGAAGACCCAACCGTGATCTGTACTGATTACAAAGGAAGACCGTGATCTGTACTGATTACAAAGGAAGACCGTGATCTGTGCAACGATGTCGCTCTACCGGACAAACACAATGCATTTTATGCACGCTTTGACAACAACGACATTGGGCCGGGTGTGAGGGCCGTCACCCGAACCAAGAGGATTGGGGGATCTCACTCTCTGAGGCTGACTTGAAAAAAACGTCTTTAATCAGGTCAACACTTGCAAGGCCGCGGATGCCGGACAGTATTCCATGGGGCGATCTCAGAGCTCAGAACAGCTGGCAGGCATATTCACGGTCATTTTCAACCTCTCCTTGTCCCAGTCTGTAATATCCGCATGTCTCAAGGTAACCACCACTATTCCTGTTCCCAAGAACTCTAAGGCTACCCTGCACAAAGACTACCGCCCTGTAGGACTCACATCTGTAATCATGAAGTGCTTTGAACGTCTGATTATGGCAACACATTATCTCCACCATCCCAGACACCCTAGACCCACTCCAATTTGCATACCGCCTCAACAGATCCACAGACGATGCAATCTCTATTGCTCTCCACACTGCCCTCATCCACCTGGATAAGAGGAATACATATGTGAGAATGCTGATCATTGACTACAGCACAGTGTTCAACACCATAGTCCCTTTGAAGCTCATCACCAAGCGTTGGACCTGGGACTGTATACCTCCCTCTGCTAGATCCTGGACTTCCTGATGGACCAGCGCCAAGTGGTGAGGTTAGGCTACATCACCTCTGCCACGCTGATCCTCAACACGAGGGCCCCTCAGGGGTGTGTGCTTAGTCTCTTCCTGTACTCCCTCTTCACCCACGACTTCATGGCCAAATACGACTCCAACACCATAATCAAGTTTGCTGACGACACAACGGTGGTAGGCCTGATCACTGGCGACGATGAGTCAGCCTACAGGGAGGAGGTCAGAGACCTGGCAACGTGGTTCCAGAACAACAACCTCTCCCTCAATGTCAGTAAGACAAAGGAGCTGATTGTCGGCTACAGCAAACAGGGTCGCAGTGGCCACCCATGCCATTGAGGCAGTGGCCACCCATGCCATTGAGGCAGTGACCACCCAAGCCATTAAGGCAGTGGCCACCCAAGCCATTGAGGCAGTGGCCACCCAAGCCATTGAGGCAGTGGCCATCCAAGCCATTGAGGCAGTGGCCATCCAAGCCATTGAGGCAGTGGCCACCCAAGCCATTGACTATGTCCCCTGCTTCCCGAATTGGGCAGGCGGTACCGGTGCATCAAGTCTGGCACCACCAGGCTCTTGAACAGCTTCTATCCCCAAGCAATAAGAATAAAAAGCTAACTAAATAGCTACACATACTATGTGAGTTAACCTTGTACCTTTATTGACATGTTATATACATTTTTTTTCATGCACGCTCACACACAGATACTCTGTCATTGTCTCACTCACACATAATATGCACATACATTTATACTGACTCTACACACCCGCAAAACCACCCACACACAAGCTGCTGCTACTCTGTTTATCTTATATCCTGTTGCCTAGTCAACTTCCCCCTATACATATCTACCTCCATCACTCCAGTATCCCTGTCAACTTCCCCCTATACATATCTACCTCCATCACTCCAGTATCCCTGTCTCCTTACCCCTATACATATCTACCTCCATCACTCCAGTATCCCTGTCTCCTTACCCCTATACATATCTACCTCCATCACTCCACTATCCCTGTCTCCTTCCCCCTATACATATCTACCTCCATCACTTCAGTATCCCTGTCCCCTTCCTCCTATACATATCTACCTCCATCACTCCAGTATCGCTGTCTCCTTCCCCCTATACATATCTACCTCCATCACTCCAGTATCCCTGTCTCCTTCCCCCTATACATATCTACCTCCATCACTACAGTATCCCTGTCCCCTTCCCCCTATACATATCTACCTCCATCACTATACATATCTACCTCCATCACTTCAGTATCCCTGCACAGTATGGTATTAACTGACCCTGTATATAGTATGGTATTAACTGACCCTGTATATAGTATGGTATTAACTGACCCTGTATATAGTATGGTATTAACTGACCCTGTATATAGTATTAACTGACCCTGTATATAGTATGGTATTAACTGACCCTGTATATAGTATGGTATTACCTGACCCTGTATATAGTATTAACTGACCCTGTATATAGTATGGTATTAACTGACCCTGTATATAGTATGGTATTAACTGACCCTGTATATAGTATGGTATTAACTGACCCTGTATATAGTATGGTATTAACTGACCCTGTATATAGTATTAACTGACCCTGTATATAGTATGGTATTAACTGACCCTGTATATAGTATGGTATTACCTGACCCTGTATATAGTATTAACTGACCCTGTATATAGTATGGTATTAACTGACCCTGTATATAGTATGGTATTAACTGACCCTGTATATAGTATGGTATTAACTGACCCTGTATATAGTATGGTATTAACTGACCATGTATATAGTATTAACTGACCCTGTATATAGTATGGTATTAACCTGACCCAGTATATAGTATTAACTGACCCTGTATATAGTATGGTATTAACTGACCCTGTATATAGTATGGTACTAACTGACCCTGTATATAGTATGGTATTAACCTGACCCAGTATATAGTATTAACTGACCCTGTATATAGTATAGTATTAACTGACCCTGTATATAGTATGGTATTAACTGACCCTGTATATAGTATGGTATTAACTGACCCTGTATATAGTATGGTACTAACTGACCCTGTATATAGTATGGTATTAACTGACCCTGTATATAGTATTAACTGACCCTGTATATAGTATGGTATTAACTGACCCTGTATATAGTATTAACTGACCCTGTATATAGTATGGTATTAACTGACCCTGTATATAGTATGGTACTAACTGACCCTGTATATAGTATTAACTGACCCTGTATATAGTATGGTACTAACTGACCCTGTATATAGTATGATATTAACTGACCCTGTATATAGTATGGTATTAACTGACCCTGTATATAGTATGTATTAACTGACCCTGTATATAGTATGGTATTAACTGACCCTGTATATAGTATGGTATTAACTGACCCTGTATATAGTATGGTATTAACTGACCCTGTATATAGTATGGTATTAACTGACCCTGTATATAGTATGGTATTAACTGACCCTGTATATAGTATGGTATTAACTGACCCTGTATATAGTATGGTATTAACTGACCCTGTATATAGTATTAACTGACCCTGTATATAGTGTGGTATTAACTGACCCTGTATATAGTATTAACTGACCCTGTATATAGTGTGGTATTAACTGACCCTGTATATAGTATGGTATTAACTGACCCTGTATATAGTATTAACTGACCCTGTATATAGTGTGGTATTAACTGACCCTGTATATAGTATGGTATTAACTGACCCTGTATATAGTATGGTATTAACTGACCCTGTATATAGTATTAACTGACCCTGTATATAGTATGGTACTAACTGACCCTGTATATAGTATTAACTGACCCTGTATATAGTATGGTACTAACTGACCCTGTATATAGTATTAACTGACCCTGTATATAGTATGGTATTAACTGACCCTGTATATAGTATGGTATTAACTGACCCTGTATATAGTATGGTATTAACTGACCCTGTATATAGTATGGTATTAACTGACCCTGTATATAGTATTAACTGACCCTGTATATAGTATGGTATTAACTGACCCTGTATATAGTATGGTATTAACTGACCCTGTATATAGTATGGTATTAACTGACCCTGCATATAGTATGGTACCCTGTATATAGTATTAACTGACCCTGTATAGTATGGTATGTATATAGTATTAACTGACCCTGTATATAGTATGGTATTAACTGACCCTGTATATAGTATGGTATTAACTGACCCTGTATATAGTATGGTATTAACTGACCCTGTATATAGTATGGTATTAACTGACCCTGTATATAGTATTAACTGACCCTGTATATAGTATGGTATTAACTGACCCTGTATATAGTATGGTATTACCTGACCCTGTATATAGTATTAACTGACCCTGTATATAGTATGGTATTAACTGACCCTGTATATAGTATGGTATTAACTGACCCTGTATATAGTATGGTATTAACTGACCCTGTATATAGTATGGTGACCCTGTATATAGTATTAACTGACCCTGTATATAGTATGGTATTAACCTGACCCAGTATATAGTATTAACTGACCCTGTATATAGTATGGTATTAACTGACCCTGTATATAGTATGGTACTAACTGACCCTGTATATAGTATGGTATTAACCTGACCCAGTATATAGTATTAACTGACCCTGTATATAGTATAGTATTAACTGACCCTGTATATAGTATGGTATTAACTGACCCTGTATATAGTATGGTATTAACTGACCCTGTATAGTATGGTACTAACTGACCCTGTATATAGTATGGTATTAACTGACCCTGTATATAGTATTAACTGACCCTGTATATAGTATGGTATTAACTGACCCTGTATATAGTATTAACTGACCCTGTATATAGTATGGTATTAACTGACCCTGTATATAGTATGGTACTAACTGACCCTGTATATAGTATTAACTGACCCTGTATATAGTATGGTACTAACTGACCCTGTATATAGTATGGTATTAACTGACCCTGTATATAGTATGGTACTAATGACCCTGTATATAGTATGATATTAACTGACCCTGTATATAGTATGATATTAACTGACCCTGTATATAGTATTACCTGACCCTGTATATAGTATGGTATTAACTGACCCTGTATATAGTATGGTATTAACTGACCCTGTATATAGTATGGTATTAACTGACCTTGTATATAGTATGGTATTAACTGACCCTGTATATAGTATGATATTAACTGACCCTGTATATAGTATTAACTGACCCTGTATATAGTATGGTATTAACTGACCCTGTATATAGTATGGTATTAACTGACCCTGTATATAGTATTACCCTGTATATAGTATGGTATTAACTGACCCTGTATATAGTATGGTATTAACTGACCCTGTATATAGTATGGTATTAACTGACCCTGTATATAGTATGGTATTAACTGACCCTGTATATAGTATGGTATTAACTGACCCTGTATATAGTATGGTATTAACTGACCCTGTATATAGTGTGGTATTAACTGACCCTGTATATAGTACTAACTGACCCTGTATATAGTATTAACTGACCCTGTATATAGTATGGTATTAACTGACCCTGTATATAGTATGGTATTAACTGACCCTGTATATAGTGTGGTATTAACTGACCCTGTATATAGTATGGTATTAACTGACCCTGTATATAGTATGGTATTAACTGACCCTGTATATAGTATTAACTGACCCTGTATATAGTATGGTACTAACTGACCCTGTATATAGTATAGTATTAACTGACCCTGTATATAGTATGGTACTAACTGACCCTGTATATAGTATGGTATTAACTGACCCTGTATATAGTATGGTATTAACTGACCCTGTATATAGTATGGTATTAACTGACCCTGTATATAGTATGGTACTAACTGACCCTGTATATAGTATGGTATTAACTGACCCTGTATATAGTATTAACTGACCCTGTATATAGTATGGTATTAACTGACCCTGTATATAGTATGGTATTATCTGACCCTGTATATAGTATGGTATAGTATGGTATTAACTGACCCTGTATATAGTATGGTATTAACTGACCCTGTATATAGTATGGTATAGTATGGTATTAACTGACCCTGTATATAGTATGGTATTAACTGACCCTGTATATAGTATGGTATTAACTGACCCTGTATATAGTATGGTATTAACTGACCCTGTATATAGTATGGTATTAACTGACCCTGTATATAGTATGGTATTAACTGACCCTGTATATAGTATGGTATTAACTGACCCTGTATATAGTATGGTATTAACTGACCCTGTATATAGTATTAACTGACCCTGTATATAGTATGGTATTAACTGACCCTGTATATAGTATGGTATTAACTGACCCTGTATATAGTACTAACTGACCCTGTATATAGTATTAACTGACCCTGTATATAGTATGGTATTAACTGACCCTGTATATAGTATGGTACTAACTGACCCTGTATATAGTGTGGTATTAACTGACCCTGTATATAGTATGGTATTAACTGACCCTGTATATAGTATGGTATTAACTGACCCTGTATATAGTATTAACTGACCCTGTATATAGTATGGTACTAACTGACCCTGTATATAGTATAGTATTAACTGACCCTGTATATAGTATGGTACTAACTGACCCTGTATATAGTATGGTACTAACTGACCCTGTATATAGTATGGTATTAACTGACCCTGTATATAGTATGGTATTAACTGACCCTGTATATAGTATGGTACTAACTGACCCTGTATATAGTATGGTATTAACTGACCCTGTATATAGTATTAACTGACCCTGTATATAGTATGGTATTAACTGACCCTGTATTAACTGACCCTGTATATAGTATGGTATTAACTGACCCTGTATATAGTATGGTATAGTATGGTATTAACTGACCCTGTATATAGTATGGTATTAACTGACCCTGTATATAGTATGGTATTAACTGACCCTGTATATAGTATAGTATTAACTGACCCTGTATATAGTATAGTATTAACTGACCCTGTATATAGTATGGTATTAACTGACCCTGTATATAGTATGGTTAACTGACCCTGTATATAGTATGGTATTAACTGACCCTGTATATAGTATGAGTATATAGTATGGTATTAACTGACCCTGTATATAGTATGGTATTAACTGACCCTGTATATAGTATGGTATTAACTGACCCTGTATATAGTATGGTATTAACTGACCCTGTATATAGTATGGTATTAACTGACCCTGTATATAGTATGGTATTAACTGACCCTGTATATAGTATGGTATTAACTGACCCTGTATATGTATATATTAACTGACCCTGTATATGTATAGTATTAACTGACCCTGTATATAGTATGGTATTAACTGACCCTGTATATAGTATGGTATTAACTGACCCTGTATATAGTATGGTATTAACTGACCCTGTATATAGTATGATATTAACTGACCCTGTATATAGTGTGGTATTAACTGACCCTGTATATAGTGTGGTATTAACTGACCCTGTATATAGTATGGTATTAACTGACCCTGTATATAGTATTAACTGACCCTGTATATAGTATGGTATTAACTGACCCTGTATATAGTATTAACTGACCCTGTATATAGTATGGTATTAACTGACCCTGTATATAGTATGGTATTAACTGACCCTGTATATAGTACTAACTGACCCTGTATATAGTATTAACTGACCCTGTATATAGTATGGTATTAACTGACCCTGTATATAGTATGGTACTAACTGACCCTGTATATAGTGTGGTATTAACTGACCCTGTATATAGTATGGTATTAACTGACCCTGTATATAGTATGGTATTAACTGACCCTGTATATAGTATTAACTGACCCTGTATATAGTATGGTACTAACTGACCCTGTATATAGTATAGTATTAACTGACCCTGTATATAGTATGGTACTAACTGACCCTGTATATAGTATGGTACTAACTGACCCTGTATATAGTATGGTACTAACTGACCCTGTATATAGTATGGTATTAACTGACCCTGTATATAGTATAGTATTAACTGACCCTGTATATAGTATGGTATTAACTGACCCTGTATATAGTATTAACTGACCCTGTATATAGTATGGTATTAACTGACCCTGTATATAGTATTAACTGACCCTGTATATAGTATGGTATTAACTGACCCTGTATATAGTATGGTATTAACCTGACCCTGTATATAGTATGATATTAACTGACCCTGTATATAGTATTAACTGACCCTGTATATAGTATGGTATTAACTGACCCTGTATATAGTATTAACTGACCCTGTATATAGTATGGTATTAACTGACCCTGTATATAGTATGGTATTAACTGACCCTGTATATAGTATGGTATTAACTGACCCTGTATATAGTATGGTATTAACTGACCCTGTATATAGTATGGTATTAACTGACCCTGTATATAGTATGGTATTAACTGACCCTGTATATAGTATGGTATTAACTGACCCTGTATATAGTATGGTATTAACTGACCCTGTATATAGTATTAAACTGACCCTGTATATAGTATGGTATTAACTGACCCTGTATATAGTATTAACCTGACCCTGTATATAGTATGGTATTAACCTGACCCTGTATATAGTATGGTATTAACTGACCCTGTATATAGTATGGTATTAACTGACCCTGTATATAGTATGGTATTAACTGACCCTGTATATAGTATGGTATTAACTGACCCTGTATATAGTATGGTATTAACTGACCCTGTATATAGTATTAAACTGACCCTGTATATAGTATGGTATTAACTGACCCTGTATATAGTATTAACTGACCCTGGTATTAACCTGACCCTGTATATAGTATGGTATTAACTGACCCTGTATATAGTATGGTATTAACTGACCCTGTATATAGTATTAAACTGACCCTGTATATAGTATGGTATTAACTGACCCTGTATATAGTATTAACTGACCCTGTATATAGTATGGTATTAACTGACCCTGTATATAGTATTAACTGACCCTGTATATAGTATGGTATTAACTGACCCTGTATATAGTATTAACTGACCCTGTATATAGTATGGTATTAACTGACCCTGTATATAGTATTGACTGACCCTGTATATAGTATGGTATTAACTGACCCTGTATATAGTATGATATTAACTGACCCTGTATATAGTATGGTATTAACTGACCCTGTATATAGTATAGTATTAACTGACCCTGTATATAGTATGGTATTAACTGACCCTGTATATAGTATGGTATTAACTGACCCTGTATATAGTATGGTATTAACTGACCCTGTATATAGTATGGTATTAACTGACCCTGTATATAGTATGGTATTAACTGACCCTGTATATAGTATGGTATTAACTGACCCTGTATATAGTATGGTATTAACTGACCCTGTATATAGTATTAACTGACCCTGTATATAGTGTGGTATTAACTGACCCTGTATATAGTATTAACTGACCCTGTATATAGTGTGGTATTAACTGACCCTGTATATAGTATGGTATTAACTGACCCTGTATATAGTATTAACTGACCCTGTATATAGTGTGGTATTAACTGACCCTGTATATAGTATGGTATTAACTGACCCTGTATATAGTATGGTATTAACTGACCCTGTATATAGTATTAACTGACCCTGTATATAGTATGGTACTAACTGACCCTGTATATAGTATTAACTGACCCTGTATATAGTATGGTACTAACTGACCCTGTATATAGTATTAACTGACCCTGTATATAGTATGGTATTAACTGACCCTGTATATAGTATGGTATTAACTGACCCTGTATATAGTATGGTATTAACTCACCCTGTATATAGTATGGTATTAACTGACCCTGTATATAGTATTAACTGACCCTGTATATAGTATGGTATTAACTGACCCTGTATATAGTATGGTATTAACTGACCCTGTATATAGTATGGTATTAACTGACCCTGCATATAGTATGGTATTAACTGACCCTGTATATAGTATTAACTGACCCTGTATATAGTATGGTATTAACTGACCCTGTATATAGTATTAACTGACCCTGTATATAGTATGGTATTAACTGACCCTGTATATAGTATTAACTGACCCTGTATATAGTGTGGTACTAACTGACCCTGTATATAGTATGGTATTAACTGACCCTGTATATAGTATGGTATTAACTGACCCTGTATATAGTATGGTATTAACTGACCCTGTATATAGTATGGTATTAACTGACCCTGTATATAGTATGGTATTAACTGACCCTGTATATAGTGTGGTATTAACTGACCCTGTATATAGTATGGTATTAACTGACCCTGTATATAGTATGGTATTAACTGACCCTGTATATAGTATGGTATTAACTGACCTTGTATATAGTATGGTATTAACTGACCCTGTATATAGCATGGTATTAACTGACCCTGTATATAGCATGGTATTAACTGACCCTGTATATAGTATGGTATTAACTGACCCTGTATATAGTATGGTATTAACTGACCCTGTATATAGTATGGTATTAACTGACCCTGTATATAGTATGGTATTAACTGACCCTGTATATAGTATTAACTGACCCTGTATATAGTATGGTATTAACTGACCCTGTATATAGTATGGTATTAACTGACCCTGTATATAGTATTAACTGACCCTGTATATAGTATAGTATTAACTGACCCTGTATATAGTATGGTATTAACTGACCCTGTATATAGTATGGTATTAACTGACCCTGTATATAGTATAGTATTAACTGACCCTGTATATAGTATGGTATTAACTGACCCTGTATATAGTATTAACTGACCCTGTATATAGTATAGTATTGACTGACCCTGTATATAGTATAGTATTAACTGACCCTGTATATAGTATGGTATTAACTGACCCTGTATATAGTATGGTACTAACTGACCCTGTATATAGTATGGTATTAACTGACCCTGTATATAGTATTGACTGACCCTGTATATAGTATAGTATTAACTGACCCTGTATATAGTATTAACTGACCCTGTATATAGTACGGTATAAACTGACCCTGTATATAGTATGGTATTAACTGACCCTGTATATAGTATTAACTGACCCTGTATATAGTATGGTATTAACTGACCCTGTATATAGTATAGTATTAACTGACCCTGTATATAGTATTAACTGACCCTGTATATAGTACGGTATAAACTGACCCTGTATATAGTATGGTATTAACTGACCCTGTATATAGTATGGTATTAACTGACCCTGTATATAGTATGGTATTAACTGACCCTGTATATAGTATTAACTGACCCTGTATATAGTATGGTATTAACTGACCCTGTATATAGTATGGTATTAACTGACCCTGTATATAGTATGGTATTAACTGACCCTGTATATAGTATTAACTGACCCTGTATATAGTATGGTATTAACTGACCCTGTATATAGTATGGTATTAACTGACCCTGTATATAGTATGGTATTAACTGACCCTGTATATAGTATGGAACCATTTAGACTGACCCTGTATATAGTATGGAACCATTTAACTGACCCTGTATATAGTATGGTATTAACTGACCCTGTATATAGTATGGTATTAGACTGACCCTGTATATAGTATGGACAGACTAACTGACCCTGTATATAGTATGGTACTAACTGACCCTGTATATAGTATGGTATTAAACTGACCCTGTATATAGTGTGGTATTAACTGACCCTGTATATAGTGTGGTATTAACTGACTTAACTGTATATAGGAGACCATTTAGGACAGACTACACTACTGTATATAGGGAACTACTGGGAACCATTTAGGACAGACTACACTACTGTATATAGGGAACCATAGGGAACCATTTAGGACAGACTACACTACTGTATATAGGGAATAGGGAACCATTTAGGACAGACTACACTACTGTATATATAGGGAACCATTTAGGACAGACTACACTACTGTATATAGGGAAACCATTTAGGACAGACTACACTACTGTATATAGGGAACCATTTAGGACAGACTACACTACTGTATATAGGGAATAGGAACTACATTGTATAATAGGGAACCATTTAGGACAGACTACTGTATATAGGGAACCATTTAGACAGACTACTATATAGGGAACCAGACTACACTACTGTATATAGGGAAATTTAGGACAGACTAACTACATATAGGGAGACCATTTAGACAGACTACACTACTGTATATAGGAATAGGGAACCATTTAGGACAGACTACACATTTACTGTATATAGGGAATAGGGAACCATTTAGGACAGACTACACTACTGTATATAGGGAACCATAGGACAGACTACACTACTGTATATAGGGAATAGGGAACCACTGTATATAGGGAATAGGAACCATTTAGGACAGACTACACACTATATAGGGAACCATTTATATAGGGAATAGGGAACCATTTAGGACAGACTACACTACTGTATATAGGGAACCATTTAGGACAGACTACACTACTGTATAGGAATAGGAACCATTTAGGACAGACTACACTACTGTATATAGGGAACCATTTAGGACAGACTACACTACTGTATAGGGAATAGGGAACCATTTAGGACAGAATAGGGAACCATTTAGGACAGACTACACTACTGTATATAGGGAATAGGGAACCATTTAGGACAGACATATATAGGGAATAGGGATTTAGGACAGACTACTGTATATAGGGAACCATTTAGGACAGACTACACTACTGTATATAGGAATAGGGAACCATTTAGGGAACCATTAGGGAACCATTTAGGACAGACTACACTACTGTATATAGGGAATAGGGAACCATTTAGGACAGACTACACTACTGAATAGGGAATATTTAGGACAGGGAATAGGAATAGGGAACCATTTAGGACAGACTACACTACTGTATATAGGGAATAGGGAACCATTTAGGACAGACTACACTACTGTATATAGGGAATAGGGAACCATTTAGGACAGACTACACTACTGTATATAGGGAATAGGGAACCATTTAGGACAGACTACACTACTGTATATAGGGAACCATTTAGGACAGACTACACTACTGTATATAGGAAACCATTTAGGACAGACTACACTACTGTATATAGGGAACCATTTAGGACAGACTACACTACTGTATATAGGGAATAGGGAACCATTTAGGACAGACTACACTACTGTATATAGGAGACCATTTAGGACAGACTACACTACTGTATATAGGGAACCATTTAGGACAGACTACACTACTGTATATAGGGAACCATTTAGGACAGACTACACTACTGTATATAGGGAACCATTTAGGACAGACTACACTACTGTATATAGGGAATAGGGAACCATTTAGGACAGACTACACTACTGTATATAGGGAACCATTTAGGACAGACTACACTACTGTATATAGGGAATAGGGAACCATTTAGGACAGACTACACTACTGTATATAGGGAACCATTTAGGACAGACTACACTACTGTATATAGGGGGAATAGGGAACCATTTAGGACAGACTACACTACTGTATATAGGGGGAATAGGGAACCATTTAGGACAGACTACACTACTGTATATAGGGAACCATTTAGGACAGACTACTGTACTACCATTTAGGACAGTATATAGGGGGAAATTTAGGACAGAACCACTGTATTAGGGAACAGACATTTACACTACTGTATATAGGGAATTTAGGACAGACTACAACTGTATATAGGGAACCATTTAGGACAGACTACACTACTGTATATAGGGAATAGGGAACCATTTAGGACAGAATAGGGAACCATTTAGGACAGACTACACTACTGTATATAGGGAACCATTTAGGACAGACTACACTACTGTATATAGGGAATAGGGAACCATTTAGGACAGACTACACTACTGTATAGGGAACCATTTAGGACAGGAATAGGGAACCATTTAGGACAGACTACACTACTGTTGAAATTTAGGACAGTCACTGTATATAGGGAAATTTAGGACAGACTCCTTGTTTTCCATTGACAGAACATACATGAAATTAGTTGCAAAATGAATTTAGGAAATATAGTCAAGGCGTTGGACAGACTAGGTTATAAATAATGATTTTTTTATTTAAATAATTGTGAACCATTTAGGACAAACTTTGCTTTAGGACAGACTCAAAGTATTATTCTCTGTATATATTTGACATAGGGAACCAATAACAGCCTTAGGGCAGACCTTTGTCATTCTAGTTGTCAATGAAATTGTTGAGGTAATCTGAAGAGATTTAAATAATGATTTTTTTATTTAAATCCTGAAGCACCTCCCTATTTGCAGTTGGATTGCAGACCTTTGGTTTTCTAGTTGTCAATTTGTTGAGGTGATCTGAAGAGATTTCACCCCATGCTTCCTGAAACACCTCCCACAAGTTGGATTGGCTTGATGGCTTCTAGTTGTCAATTTGTTGAGGTAATCTGAAGAGATTTCACCCCATGCTTCCTGAAACACCTCCCACAAGTTGGATTGGCTTGATGGGCACTTCTTACGTACCATACTCCCACAACAGCTCAATAGGGTTGAGATCCGGTGACTGTGCAGGCCACCCAATTATAGACAGAATACCAGCTGACTGCTTCTTCCCTAAATAGTTCTTGCATAGTTTGGAGCTGTGCTTTGGGTCAATGTCCTGTTGTAGGAGGAAATTGGCTCCAATTAAGCGTCGTCCACAGGGTATGGCACGGTGTTGTAAAATGGAGTGATAGCCTTCCTTCTTTAAGATCCCTTTTATCCTGTTCAAATCTCCCACTTTACCACCACTAAAGCACCCCCAGACCATCACATTGCCTCCACCATGCTTGACAGAGGGCGTCAAGCACTCCTCCAGCATCTTTTCAATTTTTCTGCGTCTCAAGAATGTTCTTCTTTGTGATCCGATCACCTCAAACTTAGATTAGTCTGTCCATAACACATTTTCCCAATCTTCCTCTGTCCAGTATCTGTGTTTTTTTGCCCATCTCAATCTTTTCTTTTTATTGGCCAGTCTGAGATATGGCTTTTTTCTTTGCAACTCTGCCTAGAAGGGCAACATCCCGGAGTCACCTCTTCACTGTTGACGTTGAGACTGGACAGAGGAACTCTGCCTAGAAGGCCAGCATCCCGGAGTCGGTTCTTCACTGCTGACGTTGAGACTGGACAGAGGAACTCTGCCTAGAAGGCCAGCATCCCGCAGTCACCTCTTCACTGTTGACGTTGAGACTGGACAGAGGAACTCTGCCTAGAAGGCCAGCATCCCGGAGTCGCCTCTTCACTCTTGACGTTGAGACTGGACAGAGGAACTCTGCCTAGAAGGCCAACATCCCGGAGTCGGCCTCTTCACTGTTGACGTTGAGACTGGACAGAGGAACTCTGCCAAGAAGGCCAGCATCCCGGAGTCGCCTCTTCACTCTTGACGTTGAGACTGGACAGAGGAACTCTGCCAAGAAGGCCAGCATCCCGGAGTCACCTCTTCACTCTTGACATTGAGACTGGTGTTTTGCGGGTACTATTTAATGAAGCTGCCATTTGAGGACTTGTGAGGCGTCTGTTTCTCAAACTAGACACTCTGATGTACTCTTTCTCTTGCTCGGTTGTGCACCGGGGCCTCCCACTCCTCTTCCTATTCTGGTTAGAGCCAGTTTGCGCTGTTCTGTGAATAGTGTAGTACACAGCGTTGTACGAGGTCTTCAGTTTCTTGGCAACTTCTCGCATGGAACAGCCTTCATTTCTCAGAACAATAATAGAAGAAATGTCATTGTTTCTGGTCATTCTGAGCCTGTAATCGAATTAAATCTAAAAGGTCTTGTGTGTATGACATAGTCAGTACATAATCTGGAGCTAGATCTACTGTCTCTGTTATATTATGACAGACCACCTAGATTTACTGTCTCTATTATATTATGACAGACCAGCTAGATCTACTGTCTCTATTATATTATGACAGACCAGCTAGATTTATTGTCTCTATCATGTTATGACAGACCAGCTAGATCTACTGTCTCTATTATATTATGACAGACCAGCTAGATTTATTGTCTCTATCATGTTATGGCAAGACCAGCTAGATCTACTGTCTCTATTATATTATGACAGACCAGCTAGATCTACTGTCTCTATTATATTATGACAGACCAGCTAGATCTACTGTCTCTATTGTATTATATTATGACAGATAAGATCTATTGTCTCTATTATATTATGACAGACCAGGTAGATCTACTGTCTCTATTATATTATGACAGACCAGCTAGATCTATTGTCTATATTATATTATATTATGACAGAACAGCTAGATCTACTGTCTCTATTATATTATGACAGACCAGCTAGATCTACTGTCTCTATTATATTATGACAGACCAGCTAGATCTACTGTCTCTATTATATTATGACAGACCAGCTAGATCTACTGTCTCTATTATATTATGACAGACCAGCTACATCTACTGTCTCTATTATATTATATTATGACAGACCAGCTAGATCTACTGTCTCTATTATATTATGACAGACCAGCTAGATCTATTGTCTATATTATATTATATTATGACAGATAAGATCTATTGTCTCTATTATAATTTCACAGACCAGGTAGATCTACTGTCTCTATTAAGATCTATGACAGATGTCTCTATTATAATTTCACAGACCAGCTAGATCTACTGTCTCTATTATATTATGACAGACCAGCTACATCTACTGTCTCTATTATATTATATTATGACAGACCAGCTAGATCTAGATGTATCTAGATGTGATAAAGCATTGTCTTCAGATCTCAGGAAAGTAGCCTACCTTCATCACTAGCTTAAGAATAACCTCGGTTTAGGGCTTCTGTGTTTCAACATCTCTGTAATGCTCTCTGAGCCACAGCCTTTACCGTTCTTGATTTTATCTTTTAGTTTTGGACAAGGATTGTCCAGCAGGTTCTGTGTTAATTCTGTTAATTGTTCTGTTACTGATGTGGAATTAAGATCATTTTTTATGGAATTTAAAGAGTTTTTTTTCTCTCCAGATATTCCCATCTTGTCACGCCCTGACCTTAGAGATCTTTATTCTGTATTTTGGTTAGGTCGGGGTGTGACTAGGGTGGGCATTCTAGTTTCTTTATTTCTAGGTTGGCTTGATATGTTTCCCAATCAGAGGCAGCTGTCTATCGTTGTCTCTGATTGGGGATCATATTTAGGCAGCTTTTTCCCACCTGTTGGTTGTGGGATCTTGTTTGTGATTAGCAAAACATTCTAAAAACCTGTTTTTGTGATGGGGTATTGTGATGTCATTATGGGGTATTGTGATGTCATTATGGGGTATTGTGATGTCGTTATGGGGTATTGTGATGTCGTTATGGGGTATTGTGATGTCGTTATGGGGTATTGTGATGTCGTTATGGGGTATTGTGATGTCGTTATGGGGTATTGTGATGTCGTTATGGGGTATTGTGATGTCGTTATGGGGTATTGTGATGTCATTATGGGGTATTGTGATGTCGTTATGGGGTATTGTGATGTCATTATGGGGTATTGTGATGTCGTTATGGGGTATTGTGATGTCGTTATGGGGTATTGTGATGTCGTTATGGGGTATTGTGATGTCATTATGGGGTATTGTGATGTCATTATGGGGTATTGTGATGTCATTATGGGGTATTGTGATGTCATTATGGGGTATTGTGATGTCGTTATGGGGTATTGTGATGTCGTTATGGGGTATTGTGATGTCATTATGGGGTATTGTGATGTCATTATGGGGTATTGTGTGATGTCATTATGGGGTATTGTGATGTCATTATGGGGTATTGTGATGTCATTATGGGGTATTGTGATGTCATTATGGGGTATTGTGATGTCATTATGGGGTATTGTGATGTCATTATGGGGTATTGTGATGTCATTATGGGGTATTGTGATGTCATTATGGGGTATTGTGATGTCATTATGGGGTATTGATGAATGTGATGTCATTATGGGGGGGTATTGTGATGTCATTATGGGGTATTGTGATGTCATTATGGGGTATTGTGATGTCATTATGGGGTATTGTGATGTCATTATGGGGTATTGTGATGTCATTATGGGGTAATGTGATGTCATTATGATGTCATTATGGGGTATTGTGATGTCATTATGGGGTATTGTGATGTCATTATGGGGTATTGTGATGTCATTATGGGGTATTGTGATGTTATGGGGTATTGTGATGTCATTATGGGGTATTGTGATGTCATTATGGGGTATTGTGATGTCATTATGGGGTATTGTGATGTCATTATGGGGTATTGTGATGTCATTATGGGGTATTGTGATGTCATTATGGGGTATTGTGATGTCATTATGGGGTATTGTGATGTCATTATGGGGTATTGTGATGTCGTTATGTTGTATGAGGGGGGGTGGGAAACATTTAATACATTTTTGCAAAAGGCTGTAACGTAACAAAATGTGGAGAAAAAAATCCTGAATACTTCCCCAATGCACTGTAACTTACATACTCATGTTCCACTTCTCTCTATATGTGGTGTGTTTTAGTTGTATAGCACTGCTGATATTGAATACTGCTTTGTTGGGAAAGAGCAAGAAAGACTTTTCACTGTACATTGAAAATAAAATTTGAAACTTGAAACACACACACGATCAAATCAAATCAAATTGTATTTGTCACATACACATGGTTAGCAGATGTTAATGTGAGTGTAGCGAAATGCTTGTGCTTCTAGTTCCGACAATGCAGTAATAACCAACAAGTAATCTAACTAACAATTCCAAAACTACTACCTTATAGACACAAGTGTAAGGGGATAAAGAATATGTACATAAGATATATGAATGAGTGATGGTACAGAGCAGCATAGGCAAGATACAGTAGATGGTATTGAGTGCAGTATATACATATGAGATGAGTATGTAGACAAAGTGGCATAGTTAAAGTGACTAGTGATACATGTATTACATAAGGATGCAGTAGATGATATAGAGTACAGTATCTACGTATACATATGAGATGAATAATGTAGGGTATGTAAACATATTAGGTAGCATTGTTTAAAGTGGCTAGTGATATATTTTACATAATTTCCCATCAATTCCCATTATTAAAGTGGCTGGAGTTGAGTCAGTGTGTTGGCAGCAGCCACTCAATGTTAGTGGTGGCTGTTTAACAGTCTGATGGCCTTGAGATAGAAGCTGTTTTTTCAGTCTCTCGGTCCCAGCTTTGATGCACCTGTACTGACCTCGCCTTCTGGATGATAGCGGGGTGAACAGGCAGTGGCTCGGGTGGTTGATGTCCTTGATGATCTTTATGGCCTTCCTGTGACATCGGGTGGTGTAGGTGTCCTGGAGGGCAGGTAGTTTGCCCCCGGTGATGCGTTGTGTGGACCTCACTACCCCCTGGAGAGCCTTGCGGTTGAGGGCGGAGCAGTTGCCGTACCAGGCGGTGATACAACCCGACAGGATGCTCTCGATTGTGCATCTGTTGAAGTTTGAGAGTGCTTTTGGTGACAAGCCGAATTTCTTCAGCCTCCTGAGGTTGAACAGGCGCTGCTGCCTCCTTCTTCACGATGCTGTCTGTGTGGGTGGACCAATTCAGTTTGTCTGTGATGTGTACGCCGAGGAACTTAAAACTTACTACCCTCTCCACTACTGTTCCATCGATGTGAACACGTCTTAACGTAGAGACACGGCACGACGACAAGGCACATTAAGAGAGCATCATCAATAAAACTATTTTCCCAGCGTCCTCCCTCCACAGGGCTGTCATCAACAGGTGACATCATAGCTTTCACCTTGAATCAGCTGGTCAGTCTGTGTCATTTAAACAGCGGGTGTTCCTAATGTTTTGTTTACTCAGTATAGTGGTACCAACGGTAACGGAAGTGTTTTATATGCGTGAACTAGTAGTTCAACAAGGTCAGATCACTCTGCTGAGGCGTTCAACAAGGTCAGATCACTCTGCTGAGGCGTTCAACAAGGTCAGATCACTCTGCTGAGGCGTTCAACAAGGTCAGATCACTCTGCTGACTGGTTCAACAAGGTCAGAGCACTCTGCTGAGGCGTTCAACAAGGTCAGATCACTCTGCTGAGGCGTTCAACAAGGTCAGAGCACTCTGCTGAGGGGTTCAACAAGGTCAGATCACTCTGCTGAGGTGTTCAACAAGGTCAGAGCACTCTGCTGAGGGGTTCAACAAGGTCAGAGCACTCTGCTGAGGCGTTCAACAAGGTCAGATCACTCTGCTGAGTGGTTCAACAAGGTCAGATCACTCTGCTGAGGCGTTCAACAAGGTCAGATCACTCTGCTGACGGGTTCAACAAGGTCAGATCACTCTGCTGAGGGGTTCAACAAGGTCAGATCACTCTGCTGAGGCGTTCAACAAGGTCAGATCACTCTGCTGAGGTGTTCAACAAGGTCAGGGTACTCTGCTGAGGGGTTCAACAAGGTCAGGGTACTCTGCTGAGGGGTTCAACAAGGTCAGGGTACTCTGCTGAGGGGTTCCTCTGCGCCCCCTCGGAGATAACTGGCCAGACTAAACTAACTGGAGATCTTTATAAAATGGACCCATATTCCCTATGTAGTGCACTACTTTTGACCAGAGTCCTATGGACCCCCTTGCAACTGTCTGCCTGTTCACTGTGAGGGGTTATCTCCCCCTTTCTCCTCTCCCCCTCCCCCTCTCTCCCTCTCCCCTCCCTCTCTCCCCCTCCCCTCCCTTTATCCCCCTCCCCGCTCCCTTCACTCTCTCTCTCTCTCTCTCTCTATCTCTCTCCCCCTCCCCTCCCTTTATCCCCCTCCCCTCCCTCTCCCTCTCTCCCCGCTCTCTCTCTCTCTGTGTGTGAGGAGTTATCTCCCCCTCCCCCTCCCCTCCCCGCTCTCTGTGTGTGAGGAGTTATCTCCCCCTCCCCCTCCCCTCCCCGCTCTCTGTGTGTGAGGAGTTATCTCCCCCTCTCCCCATCCCCCTCCCCCTCCACGCTCTCTGTGTGTGAGGAGTTATCTCCCCCTCTCCCTCCCTCTCCCTCCCCCCTCTCTCTCTCTCTCTGTGTGAGGAGTTATCTCCCCCCCCTCTCACTCTCTCTCTCTGTGTGAGGAGTTATCTCCCCCTCTCCCTCCCTCTCCCTCCCCTCTCTCTCTCTCTGTGTGAGGAGTTATCTCCCCCTCCCTCTCTCCCCTTCCCCTCTCTCTCTCTCTCTCTCTCTCTCTCTCTCTCTCTGTGTGTGATGAGTTATCTCCCCCTCCCTCTCCCTCCCCTCTCTCTCTCTCTCTCTCTGTGTGAGGGGCTATCTAAAGCAGTGATGGATCTGTAAACAGGTTTAGACTTAATAGACGAGGGCTACACACATCCTGGCCTGTCATGGTGAGACACTGAGTCACACTCCCTGCAATCCCTGGCATGTGGGAAAACACACTATTCATAGTTTTGTCATCTCTGTACGTTTTGCCGGAAACTAGGTTAACCAAAAACAAGTTGAATTACAGAAAATGGGCAAGGAAGAAAGAGAAAGAGAAAGAGAGAGCGAGGGAGAGAGTGAGGGGGGGAAGAAGACAGAGCTGGTGTAACTGAGTCAGGTTTGTAGGCCTCCTTGCTCGCACACACTTTTTCAGTTCTGCAAACAAATGTTCTATAGGTTTGAGGTCAGGACTTTGTGATGGCCAATCCAATACCTTGACTTTGTTGTCCTTAAGCCATTTTGGCACAACTTTAGAAGTAAGCTTCGGGTCATTGTCCATTTGGAAGACCGATTGGGATCAAGCTTTAACTTCCTGACTGATGTCTTGAGATGTTGCTTCAATATAACCACATAATTGTCCTGCCTCATGATGCCATCTATTTTGTGAAGTGCACCAGTCCCTCCTGCAGCAAAGCACCCCCACAACATGATGTTGCCACCCTCGTGCTTCACGGTTGGGATGGTGTTCTTCGGCTTGCAAGCCTCCCCCTTTTTCCTCCAAACATAACGGTGGTCATTATGGCCAAACAGTTCTATTTTTGTTTAATCAGACCAGAGAACATTTCTCCAAAAAGTACGATCTTTGTCCCCATGTGGAGTTGCAAACCGTAGTGTGGCTTTTTTATGGCTGTTTTGGAGCAGTGGCTTTTTCCTTGCTGGGCGGCCTTTCAGATTATGTCGATATAGGACTCGTTTTACTGTGGATATAGATACTTTTGTACCTGTTTCCTCCAGCATCTTCACAAGGTCTTTTGCTGTTGTTCTGGGATTGATTTGCACTTTCCGCACCAAAATACGTTCATCTCTAGGAGAGAGAACGCGTCTCCTTCCTGAGCGGTATGACAGCTGCGTGGTTCCATGGTGTTTATACTTGCGTACTATTGTTTGTACAGATGAACATGGTACCTTCAGGTGTTTGGAAATTGCTCCCAATGATGAACCAGACTTGTGGTCTACTATTTTCTTTCTGAGATCTTGGCTGATTTATTTGATTTTCTCATGATGTCAAGCAAAGAGGCAGACCTTGAAATACATCCGCAGGTACACGTCCAATTGACTCAAATGAGGTCAATTAGCCTATCAGAAGCTTCTAAAGCCATGACATATTTTCTGGAATTTTCCAAGCTGTTTAAAGGCACAGTCAACTTAGTGTATGTAAACTTCTGACCCACTGGAATTGTGACACAGTGAATTATAAGTGACATAATCTGTGTGTAAACAATTATTGGAAAAATGACTTGTTGTCATTCACAAAGTAGATGTCCTAACCCACTTGCCAAAACTATAATTTGTTAATTAACAGGACATTTGTGGAGTAGTTGAAAAACGAGTTTTAATGACTCCAACCTAAGTGTCTGTAAACCTCCGATCTTCAACCTCTGTCATGTTGTAAACGTAGTCTCATTCTGTTATCAACCCTGTATGACTTGTCATGTTTAAACCTAGCCATTCATGTACAGATCAACCCGGGGTATGATGCTATGTTTTTTTCATTTGACAAGTCTCATTAATTCAGATAGACCACAGCTCAGACCACAGACTGAGTCCCAAATGAATCCCTACCAGATAGATCAGCTCAGACCACAGGCTGAGTCCCAAATGAATCCCTATCAGATAGACCCACAGCTCAGACCACAGGTATGATCCCTATGTCCACAGCCCCAGCTACCCAGATAGATCCATTCTGTTCAGATCAGACCACAGGCTATGATCCTATGTCATGTTGTACCAGATAGTCTCATTCTGTTCAGATCAGGCTGAGTCCCAAATGATGCTATGTCATGTTGTAAACGTAGTCTCATTCTGTTCAGATCAAGGCTGATGATCCCAAATGAATTGTAACAGATACATCTAACGTTGTGATCGTAAACGTTGGAACTGTACACAAGTTTGAAGTTTGGACCGTGGTCTGATGTGAAGTTTGGACCGTGGTCTGATGTGGAGTTTGGACCGTGGTCTGATGTGGAGTTTGGACCGTGGTCTGATGTGGAGTTTGGACCGTGGTCTGATGTGGAGTTTGGACCGTGGTCTGATGTGAAGTTTGGACCGTGGTCTGATGTGAAGTTTGGACCGTGGTCTGATGTGAAGTTTGGACCGTGGTCTGATGTGGAGTTTGGACCGTGGTCTGATGTGGAGTTTGGACCGTGGTCTGATGTGGAGTTTGGACCGTGGTCTGATGTGAAGTTTGGACCGTGGTCTGATGTGGAGTTTGGACCGTGGTCTGATGTGGAGTTTGGACCGTGGTCTGATGTGGAGTTTGGACCGTGGTCTGATGTCAGACATTTGGACCGTGGTCATTGATGTGGAGTTTCTCAGTCAGACATTTGGACCGTGGTCTGATGTCAGTTTGGACATCTCCCCCACTCAGACATGTCCCTCACTCAGACATTTCCCTCACTCAGACATGTCCCTCACTCAGACATTTCCCTCACTCAGACATTTCCCCCACTCAGACATTTCTCTCACTCAGACATTTCCCTCACTCAGACATTTCTCTCACTCAGACATTTCCCTCACTCAGACATTTCTCTCACTCAGACATTTCCCTCACTCAGGCATTTCTGCGAGGCGTAGAGTCAGAGCTCTGACGTCACGTATAACATGCTACTGTACAGCCACTACGTTCCGTAGCTGAAGTGAGTAGGACCTATTAAACAACGTAACATTCACAAGGTCACAAGGCTAGACGGATTACCAGGATTCATACTCAGAACAGGTATCCTACATGTTCAACCTCTCCCTGACCGAGTCTTGTAATAACTACATGTTTCAAGCAGACCACCATAGTCCGTGTTCCCAAGAATGACAAAGCAACATGTCTAAATTACTACCACCCCCAAGTACTCCCACCCGTCACCATGAATTGGTTTGAAAGGCTGGACATCAGCTTCATCATCCCAAACATCCTGGACCGACTCCAGTACACATACGGCCCCAAACAGATCCACAAGATGATGCAATCTCTATTGCACTCAACACTGCCCTTTCCCACCTGGACAAAAGGAACACCTACGTGAGAATGCTTTTCATTGACTACAGCTCAGCGTTCAACACCATAGTGCCCTCAAAGCTCATCACTAAGACTAAGGACCCTGGGACTAAACACCTCCCTCTGCAACTGGATCCTGGACTTCCTGACGAGACGCCCCCAGGTGGTGAGGGGAAGCAACAGCACATCCGGCAAGCTGATCCTCAACACGGAGGCCCCTCAGGGGTGTGTGTTTAGTCTCCTCCATGTTCACCCATGACTGCTTCCTACCATCCAGGACCTCTATAACAAGGCTGCTTCCTACCATCCAGGACCTCTATAACAAGGTTGCTTCCTGCCATCCAGGACCTCTATAACAAGGTTGCTTCCTACCATCCAGGACCACTATAACAAGGCTGCTTCCTGCCATCCAGGACCTGTATAACAAGGCTGCTTCCTGCCATCCAGGACATTTCTAGACAATGCTTCCTGCCATCCAGGACATTTCCTTCCTGCCATCCAGGACAGGCTGTCCTGCCATCCAGGACCTCTATAACAAGACATTTCTGCCATCCAGGACTCTATAACAAGGCTGCTTCCTGCCATCCAGGACCTCATAACAGGCTTCCTGCCATCAGGACCTCAGACATTTCCTGCCATCCAGACCATATAACAAGGCTGCTTCCTGCCATCCAGGACCATTCCCTATAACAAGGCTGCTTCCTCATCCAGGACCTCTATAACAGGCTGCTTCTGCCATCCAGGACCACTATAACAAGGCTGCTTCCAGCCATCCAGGACCTCTATAACAAGGCTGCTTCCTGCCATCCAGGACCTCTATAACAAGGCTGCATTCCACCATCCAAGGCTGCTAGACTGGATTCCAGGACTCTATAACACAGGTTTTCCTGCCATCCAGGACCTCTTCCTGACCGAGTCTTGTAATAACTACAGGCTGCTTCCTGCCATCCATACCACTATAACAAGGCTGCTTCCCCAAGAATGACAAAGGCTGCTTCCTGCCATCCACTACCTCCCCCAAGGCTGCTTACTGCCATCCAGGACCCTATAACAATTGGTTTGCCATCCAGGACCTCTATAACAGGCTGCTTCCTGCCATCCAGGAACTATCCTGCTTCCTGCCATCCAGGACCTCTATAACAAGGCTGCTTCCCCATCCAGGATCCACAAGATGCTATAACAAGGCTGCTTCCCATCCAGGACCTCTATAACAAGGCTGCTTCCTGCCATCCACCTGGACAAAAGGACCACCTATAACAAGGCTTTTCCTGCCATCCAGGACCAGCTATAACAACATCCAGGACCTCTATAACAAGGCTGCTTCCTGCCATCCAGGACCTCTATAACAAGGCTGCTTCCTGCCATCCAGGACCTCTAAACATCCACCTCCCTCTGCTGCCATCCAGGACCTCTATAACTGGACTTCCTGCCATCCAGGACCCCCAAGGCTGCTTCCTGCAAGGCTGCTTCCTGCCATCCAGGACCTCTATAACAAGGCTGCTTCCTGCCATCCAGGACCTCTATAACAAGGCTGCTTCCTGCCATCTATAACAAGGCTGCTTCCTGCCATCCAGGACTATAACAAGGCTGCTTCCTGCCATCCAGGACCTCTATAACAAGGCTGTTTAGTCTGCCATCCAGGACCTCTATAACAAGGCTGCTTCCTGCCATCCAGGACCTCTATAACAAGGCTGCTTCCTGCCATCCAGGACCTTCTATAACAAGGCTGCTTCCTGCCATCCAGGACCTCTATAACAAGGCTGCTTCCTGCCATCCAGGACCACTATAACAAGGCTGCTTCCTGCCATCCAGGACCTCTATAACAAGGGCTTCCTGCCATCCAGGAACTCTATAATAAGGCTGCTTCCTGCCATCCAGGACCTCTATAACAAGGCTGCTTCCTGCCATCCAGGCTTAACAAGGCTGCCATCCAGGACCTCTATAACAAGGCTGCTTCCTGCCATCCAGGACCTCTATAACAAGGGCTTCCTGCCATCCAGGACTCTATAACAAGGCTGCTTCCTGCCATCCAGGACCTCTATAACAAGGCTGCTTCCTGCCATCCAGGACCTCTCCAGGACCTCTATAACAAGGCTGCTTCCTGCCATCCAGGACCTCTATAACAAGGCTGCTTCCTGCCATCCAGGACCTCTATAACAAGGCTGCTTCCTGCCATCCAGGACCTCTATAACAAGGCTGCTTCCTGCCATCCAGGACCTCTATAACAAGGCTGCTTCCTGCCATCCAGGACCTCTATAACAAGGCTGCTTCCTGCCATCCAGGACCTCTATAACAAGGCTGCTTCCTGCCATCCAGGACCTCTATAACAAGGCTGCTTCCTGCCATCCAGGACCACTATAACAAGGCTGCTTCCTGCCATCCAGGACCTCTATAACAAGGCTGCTTCCTGCCATCCAGGACCTCTATAACAAGGCTGCTTCCTGCCATCCATGACCTCTATAACAAGGCTGCTTCCTGCATTCTAGGACCTCTATAACAAGGCTGCTTCCTACCATCCAGGACCACTATAACAAGGCTGCTTCCTGCCATCCAGGACCACTATAACAAGGCTGCTTCCTGCCATCCAGGACCTCTATAACAAGGCTGCTTCCAACTGTTTTATCACTATCAAGGCACAAGGTGAGACCCAGATGCAGACACAGGAGGCAGATGGTTGGAGTCTTACAATGTTTATTAATCCCAAAGGGAGTAGGCAAGAGAATGGTCATGGCCAGGCAAAAAGGTCAAAACCAGATCAGAGTCCAGGAGGTACAGAGTGGCAGACAGGCTCGTGGTCAAGGCAGGCGGAATGATCAGGCAGGCGGGTACAGCGTCCAGAAACAGGCAATGGTCAAAACTGGGAGGGCTAGAAAAAGGAGAATAGCAAAAAGCAGGAGAACGGGGAAAAACAGTGGTTGACTTGGAAATATACAAGACGAACTGGCGCAGAGCGACAGGAAGCACAGGGATAAATACACTGGGGTAAACAAGCGACACCTGGAGGGGGTGGAGACAATTACAGGGACAGGTCAGGGCGTGACAACCACAGATGCCGGGAGCTGACACTGTCGTAGTCCATGTGGGGTCAAACGACATCAGGAGGGCTAGTTCGGAATATTTGAAATGGATTTTAAAGAACTGATTTTAGCATTACAAGATTCTGAAAAACAGCCAATCATTTCAGGTCCAGTACCATCGTTGGGTGTGAAAGATTCAGCAGACTGCTGGCATTACACATCTGGCCAAAAGACTGTAGCTCTGCTGGAGTCACTTTTATTGATGACTTTGACACCTTCTGGAAACAGAAGATACTGTACAGGAATGACGGAGTCCATCCAAATCATCTTGACTCCTGGACTCTGTCCACGCATTTCAAGGCTGCGTTGAAACAATGACTGGTAAATGATCCAAGACCAGCTCAGTTAATCCCTACCATTGTGACAAAGTCGTCATAATGCTGCATCAAATGTACATGATCTTAGGGGCATTGGCAAACACAGTGTAAGTAATTTAATATATGTACTCCTAAATTGCACTGAATACATATGTTTATCCTACAGCTATTTTAAGCAGTAGTCATGAGCCTATAAACCAGAGTTACACTGTTAGCACTGAGGCGGTGTGCAATAGTAGGAAGACCACTTTATGCAGCTCACCCTGCACTATCAGCTCCATTGTAAATAACATGAGTAAGTCTACCTCTGATACGCTTCCCAGTAAAGCATTAAAAACAATCAAGCAACTTGGAAAAGTGCTAAAAATAGACCATATAAACATATGTAGCCTAAGAAACAAGGTCCATGAAGTCAATAACTTGCTTGTAACAGATGACATTTACTGTATATTCTGACTATCTCTGAAACTCACTTAGATGATACCTTTGATGGTACAGTGGTAGCAATACATGGTTATAACACCTACAGAAAAGACAGAAATGCCAATGGAGGCAGTGTTGCTGTCTATATTCAGAACCACATTCCTGTAATGATTAGAGACGATCTAATGTTAAATACTGTTGAAGTAATATGGCTACAGGTTCATCTGCCTCACCTAAAGCCCATTCTGGTGGGAAGCTGCTATAAACCAAGTGCTAACAGTCAGTATCTGGATAACATGTGTGAAATGCTTGATTATGTATGTGATATCAACAGAGAGGTATATTTTCTGGGTGATTTAAATATTGACTGACTATCATCTAACTGCCCACTTAGGAAAACACTTCAAACTGTAAAGTTTCGATCTATCAGGGTAGTTACAAACAGCACAGGAATTAAATCATCAACATGTATTGATCACATCTTTTGTAATGTTGCAGAAATGTGCTTTAAAGCAGTATCCAGATCCATCGGATGTAGTGATCACAGTAAAGTATCCATATCTAGGAAAACCATAGGATGTAGTGATCACAATATAGTAGCCATATCTAGGAAAACCATAGGATGTAGTGATCACAATATAGTAGCCATATCTAGGAAAACCATAGGATGTAGTGATCACAATATAGTAGCCATATCTAGGAAAACCATAGGATGTAGTGATCACAATATAGTAGCCATATCTAGGGAAACCATAGGATGTAGTGATCACAATATAGTAGCCATATCTAGGAAAACCATAGGATGTAGTGATCACAGTAAAGTATCCATATCTAGGAAAACCATAGGATGTAGTGATCACAATATAGTAGCCATATCTAGGAAAACCAAAGGATGTAGTGATCACAATATAGTATCCATATCTAGGAAAACCATAGGATGTAGTGATCACAATATAGTATCCATATCTAGGAAAACCAAAGGATGTAGTGATCACAATATAGTATCCATATCTAGGAAAACCAAAGGATGTAGTGATCACAATATAGTATCCATATCTAGGAAAACCAAAGGATGTAGTGATCACAGTAAAGTATCCATATCTAGGAAAACCATAGGATGTAGTGATCACAATATAGTAGCCATATCTAGGAAAACCAAAGGATGTAGTGATCACAATATAGTATCCATATCTAGGAAAACCATAGGATGTAGTGATCACAATATAGTATCCATATCTAGGAAAACCATAGGATGTAGTGATCACAATATAGTATCCATATCTAGGAAAACCATAGGATGTAGTGATCACAATATAGTAGCCATATCTAGGAAAACCATAGGATGTAGTGATCACAATATAGTAGCCATATCTAGGAAAACCATAGGATGTAGTGATCACAATATAGTAGCCATATCTAGGAAAACCATAGGATGTAGTGATCACAATATAGTAGCCATATCTAGGAAAACCAAAGGATGTAGTGATCACAATATAGTAGCCATATCTAGGAAAACCATAGGATGTAGTGATCACAATATAGTAGCCATATCTAGGAAAACCATAGGATGTAGTGATCACACTATAGTAGCCATATCTAGGAAAACCAAAGGATGTAGTGATCACAATATAGTAGCCATATCTAGGAAAACCAAAGGATGTTCCAAAGGCTGGGCCTAATATAGTGTATTAGAGGTCATGCTGGGCCTAAAATAGTGTATGAGAGATCAGGCTGGGCCTAATATAGTGTATAAGAGGCCATATCTAGGAAAACCAAAGTTCCAAAGGCTGGGCCTAATCTAGTGTATAAGAGGTCAGGCTGGGCCTAATCTAGTGTATAAGAGGTCAGGCTGGGCCTAATATAGTGTATAAGAGGCCATATCTAGGAAAACCAAAGTTCCAAAGGCTGGGCCTAATATAGTGTATAAGAGGTCAGGCTGGGCCTAATATAGTGTATAAGAGGTCAGGCTGGGCCTAATATAGTGTATAAGAGGCCATATCTAGGAAAACCAAAGTTCCAAAGGCTGGGCCTAATATAGTGTATAAGAGGTTAGGCTGGGCCTAATATAGTGTATAAGAGGTCAGGCTGGGCCTAATATAGTGTATGAGAGGTCATATCTGGGAAAACCAAAGTTATAAGAGGCCATATCTAGGAAAACCAAAGTTCCAAAGGCTGGGCCTAATATAGTGTATAAGAGGTCAGGCTGGGCCTAATATAGTGTATGAGAGATCAGGCTGGGCCTAATATAGTGTATGAGAGGCCATATCTAGGAAAACCAAAGTTCCAAAGGCTGGGCCTAATATAGTGTATAAGAGGTCAGGCTGGGCCTAATATAGTGTATAAGAGGTCAGGCTGGGCCTAATATAGTGTATGAGAGGTCAGGCTGGGAAAATATAGTGTATGAGAGGTCAGGCTGGGCCTAATATAGTGTATGAGAGGTCAGGCTGGGCCTAATATAGTGTATAAGAGGTCAGGCTGGGCCTAATATAGTGTATGAGAGGTCAGGCTGGGCCTAATATAGTGTATGAGAGGTCAGGCTGGGCCTAATATAGTGTATGAGAGGTCAGGCTGGGCCTAATATAGTGTATGAGAGGTCAGGCTGGGCCTAATATAGTGTATAAGAGGTAAGTCTGGGCCTAATATAGTGTATAAGAGGTCAGGCTGGGCCTAATATAGTGTATGAGAGGTCAGGCTGGGCCTAATATAGTGTATGAGAGGTCAGACTGGGCCTAATATAGTGTATAAGAGGTCAGGCTGGGCCTAATATAGTGTATAAGAGGTCAGGCTGGGCCTAATATAGTGTATGAGAGGTCAGCTGGGCCTAATATAGTGTATGAGAGGTGCTGGGCCTAATATAGTGTATGAGAGGTCAGGCTGGGCCTAATATAGTGTATAAGAGGTAAGGCTGGGCCTAATATAGTGTATAAGAGGTCAGGCTGGGCCTAATATAGTGTATGAGAGGTCAGGCTGGGCCTAATATAGTGTATGAGAGGTCAGACTGGGCCTAATATAGTGTATAAGAGGCAGGCTGGGCCTAATATAGTGTATGAGAGGTCAGGTCTAATATAGTGTATGAGAGGTCAGGCTGGGCCTAATATAGTGTATGAGAGATCAGACTGGGCCTAATATAGTGTATGAGAGGTAAGGCTGGGCCTAATATAGTGTATAAGAGGTCAGGCTGGGCCTAATATAGTGTATGAGAGGTCAGGCTGGGCCTAATATAGTGTATGAGAGGTCAGGCTGGGCCTAATATAGTGTATAAGAGGTAAGGCTGGGACTAATGTAGTATATAAGAGGTCAGGCTGGGCCTAATATAGTGTATGAGAGGTCAGGCTGGGCCTAATATAGTGTATGAGAGGTCAGACTGGGCCTAATATAGTGTATAAGAGGTCAGGCTGGGCCTAATATAGTGGATGAGTAGTCAGGCTGGGCCTAATATAGTGTATGAGAGGTCAGACTGGGCCTAATATAGTGTATAAGAGGTCAGACTGGGCCTAATATAGTGTATGAGAGGTCAGGCTGGGCCTAATATAGTGTATGAGAGGTCAGGCTGGGCCTAATATAGTGTATGAGAGGTCAGGCTGGGCCTAATATAGTGTATGAGAGGTAAGACTGGGCCTAATATAGTGTATGAGAGGTCAGGCTGGGCCTAATATAGTGTATGAGAGGTCAGGCTGGGCCTAATATAGTGTATAAGAGGTCAGACTGGGCCTAATATAGTGTATGAGAGGTCAGGCTGGGCCTAATATAGTGTATGAGAGGCCCTAATATAGTGTAAACCAAAGTTCCAAAGGCTGGGCCTAATATAGTGTATAAGAGGTCAGGCTCGGCCTAATATAGTGTATAAGAGGTCAGGCTGGGCCTAATATAGTGTATGAGAGGTCAGACTGGGCCTAATATAGTGTATGAGAGGTCAGGCTGGGCCTAATATAGTGTATGAGAGGTGAGGCTGGGCCTAATATAGTGTATGAGAGGTCAGTCTGGGCCTAATATAGTGTATAAGAGGTAAGGCTGGGCCTAATATAGTGTATAAGAGGTCAGGCTGGGCCTAATATAGTGTATGAGAGGTCAGGCTGGGCCTAAGATAGTGTATGAGAGGTCAGACTGGGCCTAATATAGTGTATAAGAGGTCAGGCTGGGCCTAATATAGTGTATGAGAGGTCAGGCTGGGCCTAATATAGTGTATGAGAGGTCAGACTGGGCCTAATATAGTGTATGAGAGGTCAAGGCTGGGCCTAATATAAGAGGTCAGACTGGGCCTAATATAGTGTATAAGAGGTCAGACTGGGCCTAATATAGTGTATAAGAGGTCAGACTGGGCCTAATATAGTGTATAAGAGGTCAGACTGGGCCTAATATAGTGTATGAGAGGTCAGGCTGGGCCTAATATAGTGTATGAGAGGTCAGGCTGGGCCTAATATAGTGTATGAGAGGTCAGACTGGGCCTAATATAGTGTATAAGAAGTCAGGCTGGGCCTAATATAGTGTATGAGAGGTCAGGCTGGGCCTAATATAGTGTATAAGAGGTCAGACTGGGCCTAATATAGTGTATGAGAGGTCAGGCTGGGCCTAATATAGTGTATGAGAGGCCATATCTAGGAAAACCAAAGTTCCAAAGGCTGGGCCTAATATAGTGTATAAGAGGTCAGGCTGGGCCTAATATAGTGTATAAGAGGTCAGGCTGGGCCTAATATAGTGTATGAGAGGTCAGGCTGGGCCTAATATAGTGTATGAGAGGTCAGGCTGGGCCTAATATAGTGTATAAGAGGTAAGGCTGGGCCTAATATAGTGTATAAGAGGTCAGGCTGGGCCTAATATAGTGTATGAGAGGTCAGGCTGGGCCTAATATAGTGTATGAGAGGTCAGACTGGGCCTAATATAGTGTATAAGAGGTCAGGCTGGGCCTAATATAGTGTATGAGAGGTCAGGCTGGGCCTAATATAGTGTATGAGAGGTCAGACTGGGCCTAATATAGTGTATGAGAGGTAAGGCTGGGCCTAATATAGTGTATAAGAGGTCAGACTGGGCCTAATATAGTGTATAAGAGGTCAGACTGGGCCTAATATGTGTATAAGAGGTCAGACTGGGCCTAATATAGTGTATGAGAGGTCAGGCTGGGCCTAATATAGTGTATGAGAGGTCAGACTGGGCCTAATATAGTGTATAAGAGGTCAGGCTGGGCCTAATATAGTGTATAAGAGGTCAGACTGGGCCTAATATAGTGTATAAGAGGTCAGGCTGGGCCTAATATAGTGTATAAGAGGTCAGACTGGGCCTAATATAGTGTATAAGAGGTCAGACTGGGCCTAATATAGTGTATAAGAGGTCAGGCTGGGCCTAATATAGTGTATAAGAGGTCAGACTGGACTTAATATAGTGTATAAGAGGTCAGACTGGGCCTAATATAGTGTATAAGAGGTCAGACTGGGCCTAATATAGTGTATGAGAGGTCAGACTGGGCCTAATATAGTGTATAAGAGGTCAGACTGGGCCTAATATAGTGTATGAGAGGTCAGACTGGGCCTAATATAGTGTATAAGAGGTCAGGCTGGGCCTAATATAGTGTATAAGAGGTCAGACTGGGCCTAATATAGTGTATGAGAGGTCAGGCTGGGCCTAATATAGTGTATGAGAGGTCAGGCTGGGCCTAATATAGTGTATGAGAGGTCAGGCTGGGCCTAATATAGTGTATGAGAGGTCAGGCTGGGCCTAATATAGTGTATGAGAGGTCAGGCTGGGCCTAATATAGTTTATGAGAGGTCAGGTTGGGCCTAATATAGTGTATAAGAGGTCAGGCTGGGCCTAATATAGTGAGAGGTCGTACAATAAGTTTTGTAGTGATTTCTATGTTGTTGATGTAAAGAATATCTGTTGGTCTGTGGTGTGTAATGTGGAGCAACCAGACGCTGCTGGTCTGTGGTGAGTAATGAGGAGCAACCAGACGCTGCTGGTCTGTGGTGAGTAATGAGGAGCAACCAGACGCTGCTGGTATGTGGTGTGTAATGAGGAGCAACCAGACGCTGCTGGTATGTGGTGAGTAATGAGGAGCAACCAGACGCTGCTGGTATGTGGTGTGTAATGAGGAGTAACCAGACGCTGCTGGTATGTGGTGTGTAATGAGGAGTAACCAGACGCTGCTGGTATGTGGTGTGTAATGAGGAGTAACCAGACGCTGCTGGTATGTGGTGTGTAATGAGGAGTAACCAGACGCTGCTGGTATGTGGTGAGTAATGAGGAGCAACCAGACGCTGCTGGTCTGTGGTGTGTAATGAGGAGCAACCAGACGCTGCTGGTCTGTGGTGTGTAATGAGGAGCAACCAGACGCTGCTGGTCTGTGGTGTGTAATGAGGAGCAACCAGACGCTGCTGGTCTGTGGTGTGTAATGAGGAGCAACCAGACGCTGTTGGTCTGTGGTGTGTAATGAGGAGCAACTAGACGCTGTTGGTCTGTGGTGTGTAATGAGGAGCAACCAGACGCTGTTGGTCTGTGGTGTGTAATGAGGAGCAACCAGACGCTGCTGGTCTGTGGTGTGTAATGAGGAGCAACCAGACGCTGCTGGTCTGTGGTGTGTAATGAGGAGCAACCAGACGCTGCTGGTCTGTGGTGTGTAATGAGGAGCAACCAGACGCTGTTGGTCTGTGGTGTGTAATGAGGAGCAACCAGACGCTGCTGGTCTGTGGTGTGTAATGAGGAGCAACCAGACGCTGTTGGTCTGTGGTGTGTAATGAGGAGCAACCAGACGCTGTTGGTCTGTGGTGTGTAATGAGGAGCAACCAGACGCTGTTGGTCTGTGGTGTGTAATGAGGAGCAACCAGACGCTGTTGGTCTGTGGTGTGTAATGAGGAGCAACCAGACGCTGCTGGTCTGTGGTGTGTAATGAGGAGCAACCAGACGCTGCTGGTCTGCGGTGTGTAATGTTGAGCAACCAGACGCTGCTGGTCTGTGGTGTGTAATGAGGAGCAATCAGACGCTGCTGGTCTGTGGTGTGTAATGAGGAGCAACCAGACGCTGTTGGTCTGTGGTGTGTAATGAGGAGCAACCAGACGCTGCTGGTCTGTGGTGTGTAATTAGGAGCAACCAGACGCTGCTGGTCTGTGGTGTGTAATGAGGAGCAACCAGACGCTGCTGGTCTGTGGTGTGTAATGAGGAGCAACCAGACGCTGCTGGTCTGTGGTGTGTAATGAGGAGCAACCAGACGCTGCTGGTCTGTGGTGTGTAATGAGGAGCAACCAGACGCTGCTGGTCTGTGGTGTGTAATGAGGAGCAACCAGACGCTGCTGGTCTGTGGTGTGTAATGAGGAGCAACCAGACGCTGCTGGTCTGTGGTGTGTAATGAGGAGCAACCAGACGCTGCTGGTCTGTGGTGTGTAATGAGGAGCAACCAGACGCTGCTGGTCTGTGGTGTGTAATGAGGAGCAACCAGACGCTGCTGGTCTGTGGTGTGTAATGAGGAGCAACCAGACGCTGCTGGTCTGTGGTGTGTAATGCCTCACAAGTCCTCAACTGGCAGCTTCATTAAATAGTACCCGCAAAACACCAATCTCAACATCAACAGTGAAGAGGCGACTCCGGGACGCAGACTGTCTAGGCAGAGTTCCTCTGTCCAGTCTCAACATCAACAGTGAAGAGGCAACTCCGGGACGCTGACTGTCTAGGCAGAGTTCCTCTGTCCAGTCTCAACATCAACAGAGAAGAGGTAACTCCGGGAAGCTGGCCTTCTAGGCAGAGTTCCTCTGGCCAGTGTCTGTGTTCTTTTGCCCATCTTAATCTTTTCTTTTTATTGGCCAGTCTGAGATATGGCTTTTTCTTTGCAACTCTGCCTAGAAGGCCAGCATCCCGGAGTCACCTCTTCACTCTTGACGTTGAGACTGGTGTTTTGCAGGTACTATTTAATGAAGCTGCCAGTTGAGGACTTGTGAGTTGTCTTTTTCTCAAACTAGACACTAATGTACTTGTGCTCAGTTGTGCACTTGGGCCTCCGACTCCTCTTTCTATTCTGGTTAGAGCCAGTTTGCGCTGTTCTGTGAAGGGAGTAGTACACAGCGTTGTACCAGATCTTCAGTTTCTTGGCAATTTATCACATGGAATAGCCTTCATTTCTCAGAACAAGAATAGACTGACAAGTTTCAGAAGAAAGTTATTTGATTCTGGCCATTTTGAGGCAGTAATCAAAACCACAAATGCTGATGCTCCAGATACTCAACTAGTCTAAAGAAGGCCAGATGTATTGCTTCTTTAATCAGAACAACAGTTTTCAGCTGTGCTAACATAATTGCAAAAGGCTTTTCTAATGATCAATTAGCCTTTTAAAATGATAAACTTGGATTATCTAACACAACGTGACATTGGAACACAGGAGTGATGGTTGCTGATAATGGGTCTCTGTACACCTATGTCGATATTCCATTAAAAATCAGCCGTTTCCATGACAATAGTCATTTACAACATTAACAATGTCTACACTGTATTTCTGATCAACTTTATGTTATTTTAATGGACAAAAAAATGTGGTTCTCTTTAAAAAAGAAGCCCATTTCTAAGTAACCCCAAACTTTTGAACGGTAGTGTATATATTCATGTTATTACCTGGTACCCCGTTTATATAGTCAGGTTACTCATTGACTCAGTACTGGTACTCTGTGTATATAGTCAGGTTACTCATTGATTCAGTACTGGTACTCTGTGTATATAGTCAGGTTACTCATTGCCTCAGTACTGGTACTCTGTGTATATAGTCAGGTTACTCATTGACTCAGTACTGGTACTATGTGTATATAGTCAGGTTACTCATTGACTCAGTACTGGTACCCTGTGTATATAGTCAGGTTACTCATTGACTCAGTACTGGTACCCTGTGTATATAGTCAGGTTACTCATTGGCTCCGTACTGGTACCCTTTCTATATAGTCAGGTTACTCATTGGCTCCGTACTGGTACCCTGTGTATATAGTCAGGTTACTCATTGACTCAGTACTGGTACTCTGTGTATATAGTCAGGTTACTCATTGACTCAGTACTGGTACTCTGTGTATATAGTCAGGTTACTCATTGACTCAGTACTGGTACTCTGTGTATATAGTCAGGTTACTCATTGACTCAGTACTGGTACTCTGTGTATATAGTCAGGTTACTCATTGACTCAGTACTGGTACTCTGTGTATATAGTCAGGGTACTCATTGACTCAGTACTGGTACTCTGTGTATATAGTCAGGTTACTCATTGACTCAGTACTGGTACTCTGTGTATATAGTCAGGTTACTCATTGACTCAGTACTGTTACTCTGTGTATATAGTCAGGGTACTCATTGACTCAGTACTGGTACTCTGTGTATATAGTCAGGGTACTCATTGACTCAGTACTGGTACTCTGTGTATATAGTCAGGTTACTCATTGACTCAGTACTGGTACTCTGTGTATATAGTCAGGGTACTCATTGACTCAGTACTGGTACTCTGTGTATATAGTCAGGTTACTCATTGATTCAGTACTGGTACTCTGTGTATATAGTCAGGGTACTCATTGACTCAGTACTGGTACTCTGTGTATATAGTCAGGGTACTCATTGACTCAGTACTGGTACTCTGTGTATATAGTCAGGGTACTCATTGACTCAGTACTGGTACTCTGTGTATATAGTCAGGTTACTCATTGACTCAGTACTGGTACTCTGTGTATATAGTCAGGTTACTCATTGATTCAGTACTGGTACTCTGTGTATATAGTCAGGTTACTCATTGACTCAGTACTGGTACTCTGTGTATATAGTCAGGTTACTCATTGACTCAGTACTGGTACTCTGTGTATATAGTCAGGTTACTCATTGACTCAGTACTGGTACCCTGTGTATATAGTCAGGTTACTCATTGACTCAGTACTGGTACTCTGTGTATATAGTCAGGTTACTCATTGACTCAGTACTGGTACTCTGTGTATATAGTCAGGTTACTCATTGACTCAGTACTGGTACTCTGTGTATATAGTCAGGGTACTCATTGACTCAGTACTGGTACTCTGTGTATATAGTCAGGTTACTCATTGACTCAGTACTGGTACCCTGTGTATATAGTCAGGTTACTCATTGACTCAGTACTGGTACTCTGTGTATATAGTCAGGTTACTCATTGACTCAGTACTGGTACTCTGTGTATATAGTCAGGGTACTCATTGACTCAGTACTGGCACTCTGTGTATATAGTCAGGGTACTCATTGACTCAGTACTGGTACTCTGTGTATATAGTCAGGTTACTCATTGACTCAGTACTGGTACTCTGTGTATATAGTCAGGGTACTCATTGACTCAGTACTGGTACTATGTGTATATAGTCAGGTTACTCATTGACTCAGTACTGGTACTCTGTGTATATAGTCAGGTTACTCATTGACTCAGTACTGGTACTCTGTGTATATAGTCAGGTTACTCATTGACTCAGTACTGGTACTCTGTGTATATAGCCAGGTTACTCATTGACTCAGTACTGGTACTCTGTGTATATAGTCAGGTTACTCATTGACTCAGTACTGGTACTCTGTGTATATAGTCAGGTTACTCATTGACTCAGTACTGGTACTCTGTGTATATAGTCAGGTTACTCATTGACTCAGTACTGGTACTCTGTGTATATAGTCAGGTTACTCATTGACTCAGTACTGGTACTCTGTGTATATAGTCAGGGTACTCATTGACTCAGTACTGGTACTCAGTGTATATAGTCAGGGTACTCATTGACTCAGTACTGGTACTCTGTGTATATAGTCAGGTTACTCATTGACTCAGTACTGGTACTCTGTGTATATAGTCAGGGTACTCATTGACTCAGTACTGGTACTATGTGTATATAGTCAGGTTACTCATTGACTCAGTACTGGCACTCTGTGTATATAGTCAGGTTACTCATTGACTCAGTACTGGTACTCTGTGTATATAGTCAGGTTACTCATTGACTCAGTACTGGTACTCTGTGTATATTGTCAGGTTACTCATTGACTCAGTACTGGTACTCTGTGTATATAGTCAGGGTACTCATTGACTCAGTACTGGTACTCTGTGTATATAGTCAGGTTACTCATTGACTCAGTACTGGTACTCTGTGTATATAGTCAGGGTACTCATTGACTCAGTACTGGTACTCTGTGTATATAGTCAGGTTACTCATTGATTCAGTACTGGTACTCTGTGTATATAGTCAGGTTACTCATTGACTCAGTACTGGTACTCTGTGTATATAGTCAGGTTACTCATTGACTCAGTACTGGTACTCTGTGTATATAGTCAGGTTACTCATTGACTCAGTACTGGTACTCTGTGTATATAGTCAGGTTACTCATTGACTCAGTACTGGTACCCTGTGTATATAGTCAGGTTACTCATTGACTCAGTACTGTTACTCTGTGTATATAGTCAGGTTACTCATTGACTCAGTACTGGTACTCTGTGTATATAGTCAGGTTACTCATTGACTCAGTACTGGTACTCTGTGTATATAGTCAGGGTACTCATTGACTCAGTACTGGTACTCTGTGTATATAGTCAAGTTACTCATTGACTCAGTACTGGTACTCTGTGTATATAGTCAGGTTACTCATTGACTCAGTACTGGTACTCTGTGTATATAGTCAGGGTACTCATTGACTCAGTACTGGTACTCTGTGTATATAGTCACGGTACTCATTGACTCAGTACTGGTACTCTGTGTATATAGTCAGGTTACTCATTGACTCAGTACTGGTACTCTGTGTATATAGTCAGGTTACTCATTGACTCAGTACTGGTACTCTGTGTATATAGTCAGGGTACTCATTGACTCAGTACTGGTACTCTGTGTATATAGTCAGGTTATTCATTGACTCAGTACTGGTACTCTGTGTATATAGTCAGGGTACTCATTGACTCAGTACTGGTACTCTGTGTATATAGTCAGGTTACTCATTGACTCAGTACTGGTACTCTGTGTATATAGTCAGGTTACTCATTGACTCAGTACTGGTACTCTGTGTATATAGTCAGGTTACTCATTGACTCAGTACTGGTACTCTGTGTATATAGTCAGGTTACTCATTGACTCAGTACTGGTACTCTGTGTATATAGTCAGGTTACTCATTGACTCAGTACTGGTACTCTGTGTATATAGTCAGGTTACTCATTGACTCAGTACTGGTACTCTGTGTATATAGTCAGGGTACTCATTGACTCAGTACTGGTTCTCTGTGTATATAGTCAGGGTACTCATTGACTCAGTACTGGTACTCTGTGTATATAGTCAGGGTACTCATTGACTCAGTACTGGTACTCTGTGTATATAGTCAGGTTACTCATTGACTCAGTACTGGTACTCTGTGTATATAGTCAGGTTACTCATTGACTCAGTACTGGTACTCTGTGTATATAGTCAGGTTACATTTCACTGTTAGTCCACACCTGTTGTATACTGTCTATCGGTATTTTTTTCAATACTCTGAAGAGGTACAGTGGGACTGCATCTATCTACACACCACAGATACACATGCACATACACGCACTGACACCATACACAAAACACATGCACACACACACACACACACACACACACACACACACACACACACACACACACACACACACACACACACACACACACACACACACACACACACACTGTTATCCGTTCTGAGAGCACACAGCAAAACCAGTCCTTTAGGTCCTTCTCCTTTCTTCCTCCTCCTCTTCCTCCTCTACCTCCTCTCTCGTCCTCCGCTCCTTCTCCTTTCTTCCTCCTCCTCCTCTACCTCCTCTCTCGTCCTCCGCTCCTTCTCCTTTCTTCCTCCTCCTCCTCTACCTCCTCTCTCGTCCTCCGCTCCTTCTTCTTTCTTCCTCCTCCTCCTCTACCTCCTCTCTCGTCCTCCGCTCCTTCTCCTTTCTTCCTCCTCCTCCTCTACCTCCTCTCTCGTCCTCCGCTCCTTCTTCTTTCTTCCTCCTCCTCCTCTACCTCCTCTCTCGTCCTCCGCTCCTTCTCCTTTCTTCCTCCTCCTCCTCTACCTCCTCTCTTTTAGGCTGGGTTTCTGTACAGCACTATGAGATATCAGCTGATGTACGAAGGGCTATATAAATACATTTGATTTGATTTGATTTGATCTCTCATCCTCCGCTCCTTCTCCTTTCTTCCTCATACTCTCCCTCTACCTCCTCTCTCGTCCTCCGCTCCTTTTCCTTTCTTCCTCCTCCTCCTCCTCCTCCTCCTCTCTGTCTCTTCTTGGGGACTTGTCAAGACCTGGGTAGAGCTGAGATTTGCATTAGAGGAGGTGGATCTGACTCTTGCTGGCTAATTAGCGTGACAAAGAGTGGGTGTCTCGTTTGGATCAGACGGAGAATTAGAACACAAACACACCAGATATGATAGAGAACACATTGGGAGAATTAGAACACAAACACACCAGATATGATAGAGAACACGTTGGGAGAATTAGAACACAACACCAGATATGATAGAGAACACATTGGGAGAATTAGAACACAACACCAGATATGATAGAGAACACATTGGGAGAATTAGAACACAACACCAGATATGATAGAGAACACATTGGGAGAACTAGAACACAACACCAGATATGATAGAGAACACATTGGGAGAATTAGAACACAACACCAGATATGATAGAGAACACATTGGGAGAATTAGAACACACCACCAGATATGATATGGAACACGTTGGGAGAATTAGAACACAACACCAGATATGATAGAGAACACATTGGGAGAATTAGAACACAACACCAGATATGATAGAGAACACATTGGGAGAATTAGAACACAACACCAGATATGATAGAGAACACATTGGGAGAATTAGAACACAACACCAGATATGATATGGAACACGTTGGGAGAATTAGAACACAACACCAGATATGATATGGAACACATTGGGAGAATTAGAACACAACACCAGATATGATAGAGAACACATTGGGAGAATTAGAACACAACACCAGATATGATAGAGAACACGTTGGGAGAATTAGAACACAACACCAGATATGATAGAGAACACATTGGGAGAACTAGAACACAACACCAGATATGATAGAGAACACATTGGGAGAATTAGAACACAACACCAGATATGATATGGAACACGTTGGGAGAATTAGAACACAACACCAGATGTGATATGGAACACGTTGGGAGAATTAGAACACAACACCAGATATGATAGAGAACACATTGGGAGAATTAGAACACAACACCAGATATGATAGAGAACACATTGGGAGAATTAGAACACAACACCAGATATGATAGAGAACACATTGGGAGAATTAGAACACAACACCAGATATGATAGAGAACACATTGGGAGAATTAGAACACAACACCAGATATGATAGAGAACACGTTGGGAGAATTAGAACACAACACCAGATATGATAGAGAACACGTTGGGAGAATTAGAACACAACACCAGATATGATAGAGAACACATTGGGAGAATTAGAACACAACACCAGATATGATATGGAACACGTTGGGAGAATTAGAACACAACACCAGATATGATAGAGAACACATTGGGAGAATTAGAACACAACACCAGATATGATAGAGAACACATTGGGAGAATTAGAACACAACACCAGATATGATAGAGAACACATTGGGAGAATTAGAACACAACACCAGATATGATATGGAACACGTTGGGAGAACTAGAACACAACACCAGATATGATAGAGAACACATTGGGAGAATTAGAACACAACACCAGATATGATAGAGAACACGTTGGGAGAACTAGAACACAACACCAGATATGATAGAGAACACATTGGGAGAATTAGAACACAACACCAGATATGATAGAGAACACGTTGGGAGAATTAGAACACAACACCAGATATGATATGGAACACATTGGGAGAATTAGAACACAACACCAGATATGATATGGAACACGTTGGGAGAATTAGAACACAACACCAGATATGATAGAGAACACATTGGGAGAATTAGAACACAACACCAGATATGATAGAGAACACATTGGGAGAATTAGAACACAACACCAGATATGATATGGAACACGTTGGGAGAATTAGAACACAACACCAGATATGATAGAGAACACATTGGGAGAACTAGAACACAACACCAGATATGATAGAGAACACATTGGGAGAATTAGAACACAACACCAGATATGATAGAGAACACGTTGGGAGAATTAGAACACAACACCAGATATGATAGAGAACACATTGGGAGAATTAGAACACAACACCAGATATGATAGAGAACACATTGGGAGAATTAGAACACAACACCAGATATGATAGAGAACACATTGGGGAGAATTAGAACACAACACCAGATATGATAGAGAACACATTGGGAGAATTAGAACACAACACCAGATATGATAGAGATCACGTTGGGAGAATTAGAACACAACACCAGATATGATAGAGAACACATTGGGAGAATTAGAACACAACACCAGATATGATAGAGAACACTTTGGGAGAATTAGAACACAACACCAGATATGATAGAGAACACTTTGGGAGAATTAGAACACAACACCAGATATGATAGAGAACACATTGGGAGAATTAGAACACAACACCAGATATGATAGAGAACACATTGGGAGAATTAGAACACAACACCAGATATGATATGGAACACGTTGGGAGAATTAGAACACAACACCAGATATGATAGAGAACACGTTGGGAGAATTAGAACACAACACCAGATATGATAGAGAACACATTGGGAGAATTAGAACACAACACCAGATATGATAGAGAACACATTGGGAGAACTAGAACACAACACCAGATATGATAGAGAACACATTGGGAGAATTAGAACACAACACCAGATATGATAGAGAACACATTGGGAGAATTAGAACACAACACCAGATATGATAGAGAACACGTTGGGAGAATTAGAACACAACACCAGATATGATAGAGAACACATTGGGAGAATTAGAACACAACACCAAATAAATGCAGAGCCCCAAATTCAAATAAATTACTATAAAAATCTAACTTTCATTAAATCACAAATGCAAGATGCTACACTTGTTGTGAATCCAGCCAACATGTCAGATTTCAAAAAGTCTTTTTGGTGAAAGCACAAGATGCTATTATCTGAGGATAGCACCTCCGTAAACAAAGAGAGAAAAGCATATTTCAACCCTGCAGGTGTGACACAAAACGCTGAAATAAAATATAAAACATGCCTTACCTTTGACGAGCTTCTTTTGTCCAATATGTCCCATAAACATCACAAATGGTCCTTTTGTTCGATTAATTCCGTCGATATATAACCAAAATGTCCATTTATTTGGCGCGTTTGATCCAGAAAAACACTGGTTCCAACTTACGCAACGTCACTGCAAAATATCTCAAAAGTTACCTGTAAACTTTGCCAAAACATTTCAAACTCATTTTGTAATACAACTTTAGGTATTTTTTAACATAAATAATCTATAAAATTGAAGACGGGATGATCTGTGTTCAATACAGGAGTAAAACAACCTGAAGCTTTCTGGTCATGCGCCTCTATCTAACAGTACACTTCAATGACCCTCGTTCAAGATGGCCGTACTTGTTCATTACACACAAAGGAATAACCTCTCTTAGAAATCTGGATTCCTAACGAAAACTCATTGAACATAGTGACCTCAAAAAATAAATATCTGAATGGTTTGTCCTCTGGGTTTCGCCTGCTAAATACGTTCTGTTATACTCACAGACATGATTCAAACAGTTTTAGAAACTTCAGAGTGTTTTCTATCCAAATCTATTAATAATATGCATATCTTATCTTCTGGGGATGAGTAGCACGCAGTTGAACCTCATGGTTCTGAGGTCTGGGGTCCTCTCACCAACCAAGAATTCACCAAATGGGACAAACACCAAATTGAGAGTCTGCATGCAGAATTCTGCAAAAATATTCTCTTTGTACAACGTAAAACACCAAATAATGCATGCAGAGCAGAATTAGGCAAATACCTGCTAATGATCAAAATCCAGAAAATAGCTGTTAATTTCTGCAAAAGGAAGCAATTCCCAAACCTTCTATAACAAAGCCATCACCTACAGAGACATGAACCTGGGGAAGAATCCTCTAAGCAAGCTGGTCCTGGGGCTCTGTTCACAAACACAAACAGACCCCACAGAGCCTCAGGACAGCAGCACAATTAGACTCATGAGAAAACAAAAAGACACATTGGAAAGAATTAACAAAAAAACAGAGCAAACTAGAATGCTAATTGGCCCTAAACAGAGAGTACACAGCGGCAGAATACCTGACCACTGTGACTGACCCAAACTTAAGGAAAGCTTTGACTATGTACAGACTCAGTGAGCATAGCCTTAATATTGAGAAAGGCCACCGTAGACAGACCTGGCTCTCAAGAGAAGACAGGCTATGTCCTCACTGCCCACAAAATGAAGTTGAAACTGAGCTGCACTTCCTAACCTCCTGCCAAATGTATGACCATATTGGAGACACATAGTTCTCTCAGATTACACAGATCCACAAAGACTTGATTTTGATAAACTCCCATATCTACTGGGTGAAATACCACAGTGTGCCATCACAGCGATAAGATTTGTGACCTGTTGCAACAAGAAAAGGGCAACCAGTGAAGAACAAACACCATTGTAAATACAACCCATATTTACAGTGTCAAGAAAAAGTATGTGAACCCTTTGGAATGACCTGGACTTCTGCATAAATTGGTCTTAAAATTTGATCTGATCTTCATCTAGGTCACAACAATAGACAAACACAGTCTGCTTAAACTAATAACACACAATTATATGTTTTCATGTCTTTATTGAACACACAGTGTAAACACTCACAGTGCAGGGTGGGAAAAGTATGTGAACCTTTGGATTTAATAACTGGTTGACCATCCTTTGGCAGCAATAACCTCAACCAAACGTTTACTGTAGTTGAGGATCAGACCTGCACAACGGCCAGGAGGAATTTTGGACCATTTCTCTTTACAAAACTGTTTCAGTTCAGCAATATTCTTGGGATGTCTGGTGTGAACTGCTTTCTTGAGGTCATGCCACAGCATCTCAATCAGGTTGAGGTCAGGACTCTGACCGGGCCACTCCAGAAGGCATATTTTCTTCTGTTGAAGCCATTCTGTTGTTGATTTACTTCTGTGTTTTGGGTCGTTGTCCTTCAGACATGAAGCAATGTTTTTTCTGGACAGCAGTGGCTTCTTCCGTGGTGACCTCCAGTGAACACCATTCTTGTTTAGTGTTTTACGTATCGTAGACTCGTCAACAGAGATGTTAGCATGTTCCAGAGATTTCTGTAAGTCTTTAGCTGACACTCTAGGATTCTTCTTAACCTCATTGAGCATTCTGCTCTGTGCTCTTGCAGTCATCTTTGCAGGACAGACACTCCTAGGGAGAGTAGCAACAGTGCTGAACTTTCTCCATTTATAGACAATGTGTCTTACAGTAGACTGATGGACATCAAGGCTTTTAGAGATACTTTTGGAACCCTTTCCAGCTTTTGCAAGTCAACAATTCTTAATCTTAGCTTTTGTGAGATCTCTTTAGTTGGAGGCATGGTTCTTGTGAATAGCAAACTCACATTTTGTAAGTGTTTCTTCTGGGGAAAGGCAGCTCTAACCAACATCTCCAATCTCGTCTCATTGATTGGACTCCAGGTTAGCTGACTCCTGACTCCAATTAGCTTTTGGAGAAACAGGGGAGGAGAGAGAACAGACTTTTTCCGACCTACACTGTGAATGTTTAAATGATGTATTCAATATAGACAAGAAAAATATGATAATTGGTGTGTTATTAGTTTTAGTTTAGTTTTAAGCAGACTGGGTAGCAGACTGGGTTTGTCTGGTGTTGTGACTTAGATGAAAATAGGATCACAATGTATGTATGCAGAAAGATAATTCATATACTGTTTCTTGACATTGTATGTTTGTGTTTTTCCTTTTGTACTTCAACTATTTGCACCTACTATGACATTTGAAATGTCTTTATTATTTTTGAAACTCTTGTAATATTTACTGTTAATTTGTATTGTTTATTTCACTTTTGTTTATTATCTACTACACTTGCTTTGGCAATGTTAACATATGTTTCCCATGCTAATAAAGCCTCTTAAATTGAATTGAATTGAATTGAATTGAAAGAGGGAGAAGGAGATCATTTGAGAAGGAGAGAGAGAGAGAGAGAGAGAGAGAGATTGGGCCAGTCTTTTTGTGAACTACCCAGCAGCCAGAGAAAGACAGACAGGGAGGAGAGGAGAAGAGAACAGGGAGCCTGATGATCCTCTGACGAGGTGAGCGGGAAGCTATGCTGCACTACCACTGGCCCGCGAATAACACCTCACTACAAATAGGACATGGTCACTATGGTAACCAGATAGCACAAAGCTGGGCAGGAGGGATGGGGGGATGCAGGGGAATGTCCGTTATATGTCTCTCTCCTCCTCCCGTTTCCTCCTCCCCTGTTTCTCTCTCCCCCCTGTTTCCTCCTCCTCCCCTGTTCTCTCTCCTCCCTGTTTCCTCCTCCTCTGTTTCCTCCTCCTCCCCTTTTCTCTCTCCTCCCTGTTTCCTCCTCCTCCCCTGTTTCTCTCTCCTCCCCTGTTTCTCTCCTCTCCTCCCTGTTTCCTCCTCCTCCTCTGTTTCTCTCTCCTCCCCTGTTTCTCTCCTCTCCTCCCTGTTTCCTCCTCCTCTGTTTCTCTATCCTCCCATGTTCCTCCTCCTCCTCTGTTTCCTCCTCCTCTTCTGTTTCCTCCTCCCCTGTTTCTCCCTCCCTTGTTTCTCTATCCTCCCTTGTTTCTCTCTCCTCCCCTGTTTCTCTCTCCCCCCCTGTTTCTCTCTCCCTTGTTTCTCTATCCTCCCTTGTTTCTCTCTCCTCCCCTGTTTCTCTCTCCCTTGTTTCTCTCCTCCTCCCCTGTTTCTCCCCTCCTCTCCTGTTTCTCTCTCCTCCTCTGTTTCCTTCTCCTCCTCTGTTTCCTCCTCCTCCCCTGTTTCTCTCTCCCTGTTTCTCTCCTCCTCCCCTGTTTCTCCCCTCCTCTCCTGTTTCTCTCTCCTCCTCTGTTTCCTTCTCCTCCCCTGTTTCCTCCTCCTCCCCTGTTTCTCTCTCCCTGTTTCTCTCTCCTCCCCTGTTTCTCCCCTCCTCTCCTGTTTCTCTCTCCTCCTCTGTTTCCTTCTCCTCCTCTGTTTCCTCCTCCTCCCCTGTTTCTCTCTCCCTGTTTCTCTCCTCCTCCCCTGTTTCTCCCCTCCTCTCCTGTTTCTCTCTCCTCCTCTGTTTCCTTCTCCTCCCCTGTTTCCTCCTCCTCCCATTTCTCTCTCCCTGTTTCTCTCTCCTCCTCTGTTTCCTCCTCTTCCCTTGTTTCTCCCCTCCTCCCCTGTTTCTCTCTCCCTTGTTTCTCTCCTCCTCCCCTGTTTCTATCTCCTCCTCTGTTTCCTCCTCCTCCCCTGTTTCTCTCTCCTCCCCCATTTTCTCTCCCTCTTTCTCCCCTTCCCTCCCCTCCGAGACAAGTTTATCTCACTTCTCTTTACAGACAGACACATTTGACATGATGATGCTGAAATGTATTTTTATTTTTTTTCCTGACATGATTCTGTCACTTCAATGATGAGTAATTTATGGAGGAAGGCAGGCTAACTGGCCCACCTGGAGCTTGTTGGAACAACCTGTTGGAACAACCTGTTGGAACAACCTGTTTAGAGGGAAGTAGCTCACAGATGTTTAGGGCTGGGAGCATTACTCTCTATCTCTATCGCTCTGTTTCTATCTCTCTGTCTCTATATCTCTCTGTTTCTCTCTCTCTCTCTATCTCTTTCTCTCTGTTTCTATCTCTCTGTCTCTCTCTGTCTCTGTCACTCTATCTATCTATCTATCTATCTATCTCTGTCTCTCTCTCTCTCTCTCTCTCTCTCTCTGTCTCTGTCTCTGTCTCTGTCTCTCTCTCTCTCTCTCTCTCTCTCTCTCTCTCTCTCTCTGTCTCTGTCTGTCTCTCTGTCTCTGTCACTCTCTCTGTCACTCTCTCTGTAACTCTCTCTCTCTGTCACTCTCTCTCTCTCTCTCTGTCACTCTCTCTCTGTCACTCTCTCTGTAACTCTCTCTCTCTGTCACTCTCTCTCTCTCTCTCTCTGTCACTCTCTCTGTAACTCTCTCTCTCTGTCACTCTCTCTCTCTCTGTCACTCTCTCTGTAACTCTCTCTCTCTGTAACTCTCTCTCTCTGTCACTCTCTCTCTGTCACTCTCTCTGTCTGTAACTCTCTCTCTGTCACTCTCTCTCTGTCTCTCTCTCTCTCTGTCACTCTCTCTGTCACTCTCTCTCTCTTTCACTCTCTCTGTAACTCTCTCTCTGTCACTCTCTCTCTCTCTGTAACTCTCTCTCTCTGTCACTCTCTCTGTAACTCTCTCTCTCTCTGTCACTCTCTCTCTCTGTCACTCTCTCTGTAACTCTCTCTCTCTGTCACTCTCTCTATGTCTCTCTATACATTAAAGCAATGGTAGTGGACCAGTGTCAACATGACTGAGAAGACACATGACATGACATGGTATGAAAGATAAAACAAAACAAGATGGGAAATATTATATTTTCACTGGCTGTCCCTCAGGTTGTGGCAGGAGGTCACACACTACATTACCAATATGTATATACAGTGGGGCAAATAAGTATTTACCAGGCACCAATTGTGCAAGTTCTCCCACTTAAAAAGATGAGAGAGGCCTGTATTTTTCATCATAGGTACACTTCAACTATGACAGACAAAATGAGAAAAAAAATCCAGAAAATCACATTGTAGGATTTTAGCCAGACTGTGCTCACTGAGTCTGTACCTAGTCAATGTTTTCCTCAGTTTTCTATCAGTCACAGTGGTCAGATAGTCTGCCAACATGTACTGTCTGTTTAGAGCCAAATAGCATTGTAGTTTGATTTTTGTGGTGTCTTTCCAATAGGTGATATATTTGTATTTTTGTTTTGTGATGATTTGGTTGGGACAGATTTTCTGAGTGCTGTTCTGAGGCTCTATGGGGTTGGTTTGGGTTGGTGAACTGGGCCTCAGAACCAGCTGGCTGAGTGCTGTCCTGAGGCTCTATGGGGCTGGTTTGGGTTGGTGAACTGGGCCTCAGAACCAGCTGGCTGACTGCTGTCCTGAGGCTCTATGGGGCTGGTTTGGGTTGGTGAACTGAGCCTCAGAACCAGCTGGCTGAGTGCTGTCCTGAGGCTCTATGGGGTTGGTTTGGGTTGGTGAACTGAGCCTCAGAACCAGCTGGCTGAGTGCTGTCCTGAGGCTCTATGGGGTTGGTTTGGGTTAGTGAACTGAGCCTCAGAACCAGCTGGCTGAGTGCTGTCCTGAGGCTCTATGGGGTTGGTTTGGGTTGGTGAACTGAGCCTCAGAACCAGCTGGCTGAGTGCTGTCCTGAGGCTCTACGGGGTTGGTGAACTGAGCCTCAGAACCAGCTGGCTGAGTGCTGTCCTGAGGCTCTATGGAGTTGGTTTGGGTTGGTGAACTGAGCCTCAGAACCAGCTGGCTGAGTGCTGTGCTGTTAGTGAACTGAGCCTCAGAACCAGCTGAGGCTCTATGGGGTTGGTTTGGGTTTTTGAACTGAGCCTCAGAACCAGCTGGCTGAGGGGACGCTTCTCTTGTTTCATCTCTTGACATTGTAGAGCTGTGAGATGGAATGTTTTGGGGTCACTTGTTTTTAGATGGTTGTAAAATGTGATGTCTCTTTTTTCTATCTGAATGAGGAGGGGGTATTGGCCCAGTTCCGATCTACATGCGTTATTTAGAGTTTTTCCTTGCACTTGCAATACAGTCTTGCAAAACTCTCCATGCAGTATTTCAATTGGATGTATATATTTTATATATTATATTTATGTATATATTTGTCATCCTTATTTCCAGACCTGTTTTGGAATATCGTTATATTTGTTTTTTTTGGTTAACGGTCAGAGCCCAGACAGAACCTGTGGTTAACGGTCAGAGCCCAGGTCTGACAGAACCTGTGGTTAACGGTCAGAGCCCAGGTCTGACAGAACCTGTAGTTAACGGTCAGAGCCCAGGTCTGACAGAACCTGTAGTTAACGGTCAGAGCCCAGGTCTGACAGAACCTGTGGTTAACGGTCAGAGCCCAGGTCTGACAGAACCTGTAGTTAACGGTCAGAGCCCAGGTCTGACAGAACCTGTGGTTAACGGTCAGAGCCCAGGTCTGACAGAACCTGTAGTTAACGGTCAGAGCCCAGGTCTGACAGAACCTGTAGTTAACGGTCAGAGCCCAGGTCTGACAGAACCTGTGGTTAACGGTCAGAGCCCAGGTCTGACAGAACCTGTAGTTAACGGTCAGAGCCCAGGTCTGACAGAACCTGTAGTTAATGGTCAGAGCCCAGGTCTGACAGAACCTGTAGTTAACGGTCAGAGCCCAGGTCTGACAGAACCTGTGGTTAACGGTCAGAGCCCAGGTCTGACAGAACCTGTGGTTAACGGTCAGAGCCGAGGTCTGACAGAACCTGTAGTTAACGGTCAGAGCCCAGGTCTGACAGAACCTGTGGTTAACGGTCAGAGCCCAGGTCTGACAGAACCTGTGGTTAACGGTCAGAGCCCAGGTCTGACAGAACCTGTAGTTAACGGTCAGAGTCCAGACAGAACCTGTGGTTAACGGTCAGAGCCCAGGTCTGACAGAACCTGTGGTTAACGGTCAGAGCCCAGACAGAACCTGTGGTTAACGGTCAGAGCCCAGGTCTGACAGAACCTGTGGTTAACGGTCAGAGCCCAGGTCTGACAGAACCTGTGGTTAATGGTCAGAACCCAGGTCTGACAGAACCTGTGGTTAACGGTCAGAGCCCAGGTCTGACAGAACCTGTGGTTAACGGTCAGAGCCCAGACAGAACCTGTGGTTAACGGTCAGAGCCCAGGTCTGACAGAACCTGTGGTTAACGGTCAGAGCCCAGACAGAACCTGTGGTTAACGGTCAGAGCCCAGGTCTGACAGAACCTGTGGTTAACGGTCAGAGCCCAGGTCTGACAGAACCTGTGGTTAACGGTCAGAGCCCAGGTCTCACAGAACCTGTGGTTAACGGTCAGAGCCCAGACAGAACCTGTGGTTAACGGTCAGAGCCCAGGTCTGACAGAACCTGTGGTTAACGGTCAGAGCCCAGACAGAACCTGTGGTTAACGGTCAGAGCCCAGGTCTGACAGAACCTGTGGTTAACGGTCAGAGCCCAGGTCTGACAGAACCTGTGGTTAACGGTCAGAGCCCAGGTCTGACAGAACCTGTGGTTAACGGTCAGAGCCCAGGTCTGACAGAACCTGTGGTTAACGGTCAGAGCCCAGACAGAACCTGTGGTTAACGGTCAGAGCCCAGGTCTGACAGAACCTGTGGTTAACGGTCAGAGCCCAGGTCTGACAGAACCTGTGATTAACGGTCAGAGCCCAGGTCTGACAGAACCTGTGAAGACGATCTAGGTGCTGCTGTAACCCCTCTTTAGTAGGAGACAGCAGCACCAGGTCATCTGTGTGCAGCAGACACTTGATTTCAGTGTAGTGTAGGGTGAGACCAGGTGCTGCCGATTCTTCTAATGTTTTTGACAATTCATTAATGTAATGTTAAATAGTGTTGGACTTATTGGGCAGCCCTGTTTCACTCCCCGTCCCTGAGAGAAGAAGTCTGTTGTTAATTCATTAATGTAGATGTTAAATAGTGTTGGACTTATTGGGCAGCCCTGTTTCACTCCCCGTCCCTGAGAGAAGAAGTCTGTTGTTAATTCATTAATGTAATGTTAAATAGTGTTGGACTTATTGGGCAGCCCTGTTTCACTCCCCGTCCCTGAGAGAAGAAGTCTGTTGTTAATTCATTAATGTAGATGTTAAATAGTGTTGGACTTATTGGGCAGCCCTGTTTCACTCCCCGTCCCTGAGAGAAGAAGTCTGTTGTTAATTCATTAATGTAGATGTTAAATAGTGTTGGGCTTATTGGGCAGCCCTGTTTCACTCCCCGTCCCTGAGAGAAGAAGTCTGTTGTTAATTCATTAATGTAGATGTTAAATAGTGTTGGACTTATTGGGCTGCCCTGTTTCACTCCCCGTCCCTGAGAGAAGAAGTCTGTTGTTAATTCATTAATGTAGATGTTAAATAGTGTTGGACTTATTGGGCTGCCCTGTTTCACTCCACGTCCCTGAGAGAAGAAGTCTGTTTGCTTGCTGCCAATTTTAACCGCACATTTGTTTTTAGTGTACATTGATTTAATAAAATCATATGTTTTCCCTCCAATACAACTTTCTATTAGTTTATAAAAAAGACCTTTGTGCCAAATTGAATCAAATGCTTTCTTGAAATCGACAAAACACGAGTAGATTTTGCCTTTGTTTTGGTTTACTTGTTTATCAATTAGAGTGTGGAGGGTGTAAACGTGGTCTGTTGTACGATAATATTTTAGAAATCCAATCTGGCTTCTGCTCAGGACGTTGTGTTCATCAAGGCTGTTTATATTATATTTACATTTTTACATTACATTTAAGTCATTTAGCAGACGCTCTTATCCAGAGCGACTTACAAATTGGTGCTTTCACCTTATGACATCCAGTGGAACAGCCACTTTACAATAGTGCATCTAGGTCTTTTAAGGGGGAGGGGAGAAGGATTACTTTATCCTATCCTAGGTATTCCTTAAAGAGGTGGGGTTTCAGGTGTCTCCGGAAGGTGGTGATTGACTCCGCTGTCCTGGCGTCGTGAGGGAGTTTGTTCCACCATTGGGGGGCCAGAGCAGCGAACAGTTTTGACTGGGCTGAGCGGGAACTGTACTTCCTCAGTGGTATGGAGGCGAGCAGGCCAGAGGTGGATGAACGCAGTGCCCTTGTTTGGGTGTAGGGCCTGATCAGAGCCTGGAGGTAGTGAGGTGCCGTTCCCCTCACAGCTCCGTAGGCAAGCACCATGGTCTTGTAGCGGATGCGAGCTTCAACTGGAAGCCAGTGGAGAGAGCGGAGGAGCGGGGTGACGTGAGAGAACTTGGGAAGGTTGAACACCAGACGGGCTGCGGCGTTCTGGATGAGTTGTAGGGGTTTAATGGCACAGGCAGGGAGCCCAGCCAACAGCGAGTTGCAGTAATCCAGACGGGAGATGACAAGTGCCTGGATTAGGACCTGCGCCGCTTCCTGTGTGAGGCAGGGTCGTACTCTGCGGATGTTGTAGAGCATGAACCTACAGGAACGGGCCACCGCCTTGATGTTATTTGAGAACGACAGGGTGTTGTCCAGGATCACGCCAAGGTTCTTAGCGCTCTGGGACGAGGACACAATGGAGTTGTCAACCGTGATGGCGAGATCATGGAACGGGCAGTCCTTCCCGGGAGGAAGAGCAGCTCCGTCTTGCCGAGGTTCAGCTTGAGGTGATGATCCGTCATCCACACTGATATGTCTGCCAGACATGCAGAGATGCGATTCGCCACCTGGTCGTCAGAAGGGGGAAAGGAGAAAATTAATTGTGTGTCGTCTGCATAGCAATGATAGGAGAGACCATGTGAGGTTATGACAGAGCCAAGTGACTTGGTGTATAGCGAGAATAGGAGAGGGCCTAGAACAGAGCCCTGGGGGACACCAGTGGTGAGAGCACGTGGTGAGGAGACGGATTCTCGCCACGCCACCTGGTAGGAGCGACCTGTCAGGTAGGACGCAATCCAAGCGTGGGCCGCGCCGGAGATGCCCAACTCGGAGAGGGTGGAGAGGAGGATCTGATGGTTCACAGTATCGAAGGCAGCCGATAGGTCTAGAAGGATGAGAGCAGAGGAGAGAGAGTTATATATTAATGATACTGCAGAGAAGTTTCCCCTAGTTGCTGTTAACGCACATTCCTCTCTAATTATTTGGGTCAAATTTGTCTCCATTTTTATAGATTGGTGTGATCAATCCCTGGTTCCAAATATCAGGGAAAATACCTGCAGTGAGGATAATGTTGAAGAGTTTGAGTATAGCCAATTTGAATTTGTGGTCTGTATATTTGATCATTTCATGTCAAATACCATCAGCACCACAGGCCTTTTTGGGTTGGAGAGTGCGTGCGTAGTTTTTCCAATAATTATTCTTCTGTAATTGGGGTATCCACAGGATTCTGATAGTCTTTGACTGCTGATTCAAGGATCTGGATCTGATTTTTCTTGTATATCTTTTTGTTCTGGGCTCGTTGTTATATTGCTGTAGAGGTTTGCAAAGTGATTTCTCCACATTTCCCCATTTTGGAAAGCCAATTCCTCATGATGAGGTTTGTTTCATTT
>NC_088400.1:4256919-4296919 GCF_034236695.1 Oncorhynchus nerka
CAGGTATCAAATCACTTTAGATTCAGCCTCGTCTCAAAAACGAATGGTTTTCACCACTTGGTACTTTGGGAAATTCTGCTCATGAAATAATTACCAACTTTACATATACAAATTAAAAGCTGCTGTTGGGTAAATTTAACTTGAAAATAAAGTTGAATAACCCTCTCAAAAAATGTATATATTATGACAATTATATATTTTTTTACTTCACAGTTATTGTCAAGTCATTGTCGGTTACACACGATTCTACGATTATTTTCCCAAGTTCCATTGCACCTGGCAAGTATATGAAAGATCAGTGTCCCCGTTTGGACACAAAACACTCCACCTGTATTCTGAACGCTTCCAATAGCCAGTAAAACCATCATTCCCCTTCCTGTTAATAATGACTAGAAAAGTGTCGAGTGTAATTCAGTCCTGGAAGCTGCTAGGCAGGCAGGGAGGAGAACGTTGAATCACTGAGGTAATTGCAGTGTTGATTACATACGTCTCTCCTGCAAGCAAATTGTAGGTTCTAAGATTCTGTAGTTTGAATTAGTAGACCAGCTACCCTGGAAAAAAAAATTGCTTTTCTTTTGTTGTTGTTTTTGTTGTTGTTTTTGTTGTTTTTGTTTTTGTTGTTTTTGTTGTTTTTGTTGTTGTTGGTTGTTGTTTTTGTTGTTGTTTTTTTGTTGTTGTTGTTGTTGTTTTTGTTGTTTTGTTGTTGTTGTTTTTGTTGTTGTTGTTGTTGTTGGTTGTTTTTTGTTGTTGTTATTTTTGTTTTTGTTGTTGCTGTTGTTGTTGTTTTTGTTGTTGTTGTTGTTGTTGCTGCTTATTACAGGCTGTCATCCATGCTAGATCAAACACTGACGCGGTGATACATCAAGTTGACACCTGATCAAAATATTACATTGTCGTTTATAGAGGCTTTAACACATGTCAGATACAGAGGCTTTAACACATGTCAGATACAGAGGCTTTAACACATGTCAAATACAGAGGCTTTAACACATGTCAAATACAGAGGCTTTAACACATGTCAGATACAGAGGCTTTAACACATGTCAGTTACAGAGGCTTTAACACATGTCAGATACAGAGGCTTTAACACATGTCAGATACAGAGGCTTTAACACATGTCAGATACAGAGGCTTTAACACATGTCAAATACAGAGGCTTTAACACATGTCAGATACAGAGGCTTTAACACATGTCAGATACAGAGGCTTTAACACATGTCAAATACTGAGACTTTAACACAGGTTGTTTACAGAGGTTTAACACATGTCAAATACAGAGGCTTTAACACATGTCAGATACAGAGGCTTTAACACATGTCAGATACAGAGGCTTTAACACATGTCAGATACAGAGGCTTTAACACATGTTGTTTACAGAGGCTTTAACACATGTCAAATACAGAGGCTTTAACACATGTCAAATACTGAGACTTTAACACAGGTTGTTTACAGAGGCTTTAACACATGTCAGATACAGAGGCTTTAACACATGTCAAATACAGAGGCTTTAACACATGTCAGATACAGAGGCTTTAACACATGTCAAATACAGAGGCTTTAACACATGTCAAATACAGAGGCTTTAACACATGTCAAATACAGAGGCTTTAACACATGTCAGATACAGAGGCTTTAACACATGTCAGACTTTAACACAGGTTGTTTACAGAGGCTTTAACACATGTCAAATACATGAGAGGCTTTAACACATGTCAGATACAGAGGTTGTTTACAGAGGCTTTAACACATGTCAAATACAGAGGCTTTAACACATGTCAAGATACAGAGGCTTTAACACATGTCATGCTTTAACACATGTCAGATACAGAGGCTTTAACACATGTCAGATCAAACAGAGGCTTTAACACATGTCAGATACAGAGGCTTTAACACATGTCAGATACAGAGGCTTTAACACATGTCAAATACTGAGACTTTAACACAGGTTGTTTACAGAGGTTTAACACATGTCAAATACAGAGGCTTTAACACATGTCAGATACAGAGGCTTTAACACATGTCAGATACAGAGGCTTTAACACATGTCAGATACAGAGGCTTTAACACATGTTGTTTACAGAGGCTTTAACACATGTCAAATACAGAGGCTTTAACACATGTCAAATACTGAGACTTTAACACAGGTTGTTTACAGAGGCTTTAACACATGTCAAATACAGAGGCTTTAACACATGTCAAATACAGAGGCTTTAACACATGTCAGATACAGAGGCTTTAACACATGTCAAATACAGAGGCTTTAACACATGTCAAATACAGAGGCTTTAACACATGTCAAATACAGAGGCTTTAACACATGTCAGATACAGAGGCTTTAACACATGTCAAATACTGAGACTTTAACACAGGTTGTTTACAGAGGCTTTAACACATGTCAAATATAGAGGCTTTAACACATGTCAAATACAGAGGCTTTAACACATGTCAGATACAGATGCTTTAACACATGTCAGATACAGAGGCTTTAACACATGTCAGATACAGAGGCTTTAACACATGTCAAATACAGAGGCTTTAACACATGTTGTTTACAGAGGCTTTAACACATGTCAGATACAGAGGCTTTAACACATGTCAGATACAGAGGCTTTAACACATGTCGTTTATAGAGGCTTTAACACATGTCAGATACAGAGGCTTTAACACATGTCAAATACAGAGGCTTTAACACATGTCAGATACAGAGGCTTTAACACATGTCAAATACAGAGGCTTTAACACATGTCAAATACAGAGGCTTTAACACATGTCAAATACAGAGGCTTTAACACATGTTGTTTACAGAGGCTTTAACACATGTCAGATACAGAGGCTTTAACACATGTCAAATACAGAGGCTTTAACACATGTCAAATACTGAGACTTTAACACAGGTTGTTTACAGAGGTTTAACACATGTCAGATACAGAGGCTTTAACACATGTCAAATACAGAGGCTTTAACACATGTCAGATACAGAGGCTTTAACACATGTCAAATACAGAGGCTTTAACACATGTCAGATACAGAGGCTTTAACACATGTCAAATACAGAGGCTTTAACACATGTTGTTTACAGAGGCTTTAACACATGTCAAATACTGAGACTTTAACACAGGTTGTTTACAGAGGTTTAACACATGTCAAATACAGAGGATTTAACACATGTTGTTTACAGAGGCTTTAACACATGTCAGATACAGAGGCTTTAACACATGTCAAATACAGAGGCTTTAACACATGTCAGATACAGAGGCTTTAACACATGTCAAATACAGAGGCTTTAACACATGTTGTTTACAGAGGCTTTAACACATGTCAAATACTGAGACTTTAACACAGGTTGTTTACAGAGGCTTTAACACATGTCAAATACAGAGGCTTTAACACATGTCAGATACAGAGGCTTTAACACATGTCAGATACAGAGGCTTTAACACATGTCAGATACAGAGGCTTTAACACATGTCAAATACAGAGGCTTTAACACATGTTGTTTACAGAGGCTTTAACACATGTCAAATACAGAGGCTTTAACACATGTCAGATACAGAGGCTTTAACACATGTTGTTTACAGAGGCTTTAACACATGTCAGATACAGAGGCTTTAACACATGTCAAATACAGAGGCTTTAACACATGTCAAATACAGAGACTTTAACACATGTCAAATACAGAGGCTGTTAGGGAAGTTGCGAATTTTCGCAGCTTTTTGTTAAAAATCGTGCAACATTTCAGCGCCCTGCTATTCATGCTAGGAATATAGTATATGCATATGATTAGTATGTGTGGATAGAAAACACTCAGACGTTTCTAAAACTGGTTAAATCACGGCTGTGACTATAACAGAACGTGCGTTTCATCGAAAAGTGCAGGAAAATCTGATCACTGAAAATGGAAAAATATATCCATCCGCCACTTCAACCCATTGTTATAGGTGAACCGGATTAAATGAGGTCGAGGTTGCAGTACCTACAGCTTCCACACGATGTCTAGAGTCTTGTCATTTGCTTCGGCTTTGATTCTTGGTCAAACCGACACAAGGGAACCGAGTCCCTCCGGTCTCCGACCGGATGTTTTGGTTGAGATTTCTCCGGACATTTTTTCTAGACGGACACCTATAGAATTTACATCGCCTCCTGATGAATTTTATCGCTTATTAACGTGTACTAATACCTAAAGTTGAATTACAAAAGTATTTCGAAGTGTTTTGTGAAAGTTTATCGTCAACTTTTTTAATTTAAAAAAATGACGTTACGTTCTAAAACGCTCTTTTTTTCCGTTGTTCACACAGTATTCATAGATCGATATCTAGGCTATATATGGACCGATTTAATCGAAAAAAGACCCAAAATGATGTTTATGGGACATCTAGGAGTGCCAAGAAAGAAGCTCGTCAAAGGTAATGAATGTTTTATATTTTATTTCTGCGTTTTGAGTAGCTATCGCAAAATCTGTCGTTAGGTGACGTTGCTGTATTCTGGGGGATACATGCTATCAGATAATAGCTTCTCATGCTTTTGCCGAAAAGCATTTTACAAATCTGACTTGGTGGATAGATTCACAACGAGTGTAGCTTTAATTCAGTACATTGTATGTCCATTTTAATGAAAGTTTTATCAACCACTATAGGTGGCGCTCTTGAACATTTCCGCTGATTGATGTTCCCACCACGGGACCACAGCCCTAAGAAGTTTTAAAACATGTCAGATACAGCTGCCGATTCTGATGGTTTATGTTGTGGTCTGTTGCACCAACAAGGAAAGGGGGATACCTAGTCAGTTGTACAACTTAATGCCTTCAACTGAAATGTGTTTTCCTCATTTAACCCAACCCCCTCTGAATCAGAGACGTGCGGGAGGGCTACCTTAATCGGCACCCTTGTCATCGGCACCCGGGGAACAGTGGGTTTGCTGCCTTGTTCAGGGGCAGAACAACAGATTTTTTACTTTGTCAGCTCAGGGATTCGATTCAGCAACCTTTCGGTTACTGGCCCAACGCTCCTAGCCGCCAGACTACCTGCCGACCCGTCTCAGAATACCTAGACCCTCTGAGACTGAACCAGGAGAACTTAACCTCCCAAGACTTTGACTTTGTCTACAAGAGATATTGAAATTGTAATACTGCACACCAGTATCTCTACCTGTACATGACCATCTGATCATTTATCACTCCAGTGTTAATCTGCAAAATTTTAATTATTCGCCTACCTCCTCATGCCTTTTGCACACAATGTATATGGACTCTCTTTTTTTTCTACTGTGTTATTGACTTGTTAATTGTTTACTCCATGTGTAACTCTGTGTTGTCTGTTCACACTGCTTTGCTTTATCTTGGCCAGGTCGCAGTTGCAAATGAGAACTTGTTCTCAACTAGCCTACCTGGTTAAATAAAGGTGAAATAAAAAAATAAAAAATGATGTATTATTTAAAGGGTTAAATGTCCAGATATGACAGCCACAGATTCTGACCAAATTTACTGGACATATCAATATAAATGGACTATTTATTCAGACTTAATATAGAATAAACATATTTATACTTACGTTGATCATAATTATTATCCGTTAACCTTTACTGCAGTGGGCTAAATCAGAGTCACACAGAGTGTTTTACTGCAGTGGGCTAAATCAGAGTCACACAGAGTGTTTTACTGCAGTGGGCTAAATCAGGGTCACACAGAGTGTTTATTTTAGTGCAGTGGGCTAAACCAGGGTCACAGAGTGTTTATTTTACTGCAGTGGGCTAAATCAGGGTCACACAGAGTATTATTTTTACTGCAGTGGGCTAAATCAGGGTCACACATAGTGTTTGTTTTACTGCAGTGGGCTAAATCAGGGTCACACATAGTGTTTATTTTACTGCAGTGGGCTAAACCAGGGTCACAGAGTGTTTATTTTACTGCAGTGGGCTAAATCAGGGTCACACAGAGTGTTTGTTTCACTGCAGTGGGCTAAATCAGGGTCACACAGAGTATTATTTTTACTGCAGTGGGCTAAATCAGGGTCACACATAGTGTTTATTTTACTGCAGTGGGCTAAATCAGGGTCACACAGAGTGTTTGTTTTACTGCAGTGGGCTAAATCGGGGTCACACAGAGTATTTATTTTACTGCAGTGGGCTAAATCGGGGTCACACAGAGTGTTTGTTTTACTGCAGTGGGCTAAATCAGGATCACACAGAGTGTTTATTTTACTGCAGTGGGCTAAATCGGGGTCACACAGAGTGTTTGTTTCACTGCAGTGGGCTAAATCAGGGTCACACAGAGTGTTTGTTTCACTGCAGTGGGCTAAATCAGGGTCACACAGAGTGTTTTACTGCAGTGGGCTAAATCAGGGTCACACAGAGTGTTTATTTTACTGCAGTGGGCTAAATCAGGGTCACACAGAGTGTTTTACTGCAGTGGGCTAAATCAGGGTCACACAGAGTGTTTGTTTTACTGCAGTGGGCTAAATCAGGGTCACACAGAGTGTTTGTTTTACTGCAATGGGCTAAATCAGGGTCACACAGAGTGTTTTACTGCAGTGGGCTAAATCAGGGTCACACAGAGTGTTTGTTTTACTGCAGTGGGCTAAATCAGGGTCACACAGAGTGTTTGTTTTACTGCAATGGGCTAAATCAGGGTCACACAGAGTGTTTGTTTTACTGCAGTGGGCTAAATCAGGATCACACAGAGTGTTTATTTTACTGCAGTGGGCTAAATCGGGGTCACACAGAGTGTTTGTTTCACTGCAGTGGGCTAAATCAGGGTCACACAGAGTGTTTGTTTCACTGCAGTGGGCTAAATCAGGGTCACACAGAGTGTTTTACTGCAGTGGGCTAAATCAGGGTCACACAGAGTGTTTATTTTACTGCAGTGGGCTAAATCAGGGTCACACAGAGTGTTTTACTGCAGTGGGCTAAATCAGGGTCACACAGAGTGTTTGTTTTACTGCAGTGGGCTAAATCAGGGTCACACAGAGTGTTTGTTTTACTGCAATGGGCTAAATCAGGGTCACACAGAGTGTTTTACTGCAGTGGGCTAAATCAGGGTCACACAGAGTGTTTGTTTTACTGCAGTGGGCTAAATCAGGGTCACACAGAGTGTTTGTTTTACTGCAATGGGCTAAATCAGGGTCACACAGAGTGTTTTACTGCAGTGGGCTAAATCAGGGTCACACAGAGTGTATGTTTTACTGCAGTGGGCTAAATCAGGGTCACACAGAGTGTTTTACTGCAGTGGGCTAAATCAGGGTCACACAGAGTGTTTGTTTTACTGCAGTGGGCTAAATCAGGGTCACACAGAGTGTTTGTTTTACTGCAATGGGCTAAATCAGGGTCGCACAGAGTGTTTGTTTTACTGCAGTGGGCTAAATCAGGGTCACACAGAGTGTTTGTTTTACTGCAATGGGCTAAATCAGGGTCACACAGAGTGTTTTACTGCAGTGGGCTAAATCAGGGTCACACAGAGTGTTTGTTTTACTGCAGTGGGCTAAATCAGGGTCACACAGAGTGTTTGTTTTACTGCAATGGGCTAAATCAGGGTCACACAGAGTGTTTTACTGCAGTGGGCTAAATCAGGGTCACACAGAGTGTATGTTTTACTGCAGTGGGCTAAATCAGGGTCACACAGAGTGTTTTACTGCAGTGGGCTAAATCAGGGTCACACAGAGTGTTTGTTTTACTGCAGTGGGCTAAATCAGGGTCACACAGAGTGTTTGTTTTACTGCAATGGGCTAAATCAGGGTCGCACAGAGTGTTTGTTTTACTGCAGTGGGCTAAATCAGGGTCACACAGAGTGTTTTACTGCAGTGGGCTAAATCAGGGTCACACAGAGTGTTTGTTTTACTGCAGTGGGCTAAATCAGGGTCACACAGAGTGTTTTACTGCAGTGGGCTAAATCAGGGTCACACAGAGTGTTTGTTTTACTGCAGTGGGCTAAATCAGGGTCACACAGAGTGTTTGTTTTACTGCAGTGGGCTAAATCAGGGTCACACAGAGTGTTTTACTGCAGTGGGCTAAATCAGGGTCACACAGAGTGTTTGTTTTACTGCAGTGGGCTAAATCAGGGTCACACAGAGTGTTTGTTTTACTGCAGTGGGCTAAATCAGGGTCACACAGAGTGTTTGTTTTACTGCAGTGGGCTAAATCAGGGTCACACAGAGTGTTTATTTTACTGCAGTGGGCTAAATCAGGGTCACACAGAGTGTTTTACTGCAGTGGGCTAAATCAGGGTCACACAGAGTGTTTGTTTTACTGCAGTGGGCTAAATCAGGGTCACACAGAGTGTTTGTTTTACTGCAATGGGCTAAATCAGGGTCACACAGAGTGTTTTACCGCAGTGGGCTAAATTGGGGTCACACAGAGTGTTTGTTTTACTGCAGTGGGCTAAATCAGGGTCACACAGAGTGTTTTACTGCAGTGGGCTAAATCAGGGTCACACAGAGTGTTTGTTTTACTGCAGTGGGCTAAATCAGGGTCACACAGAGTGTTTGTTTTACTGCAGTGGGCTAAATCAGGGTCACACAGAGTGTTTATTTTACTGCAGTGGGCTAAATCAGGGTCACACAGAGTGTTTTACTGCAGTGGGCTAAATCAGGGTCACACAGAGTGTTTTACCGCAGTGGGCTAAATTGGGGTCACACAGAGTATTTGTTTTACCGCAGTGGGCTAAATCAGGGTCACACAGAGTGTTTATTTGAACTCTTAAACAAATCTCCTTTGAAACCAAAGTATCCACCTCCCACACATGGTTATGGGCTAATAAACAGAAGAGACCTGTACCATGTCAGATATAGAGTTGTCATGTGTTACATTTGGACTTTGCATCCCAATATTACACTTCACATACATCACAGAAGACTGAAATATAACTACATAGTTTGACATAGAAACACGGGATTTTCTGATATATTCTTTTAATTTTTTTTTTAATGAAGTTTATTAATTATAAAATGATGAAGCAATATGCATAGTCTTTCCACCAATGAGAATACTAGAGGGCGATTTGGTCATTTGACTGCAGGAACTAAGTCATGCATACACACATATTTCCATAATTTAGGCAAACAGAAATACCCTACTCAGACATTGTACTACATTTACTACATGTACAGCCAGTGTACTACTCAGACATTGTACTACATTTACTACATGTACAGCCAGTGTACTACTCAGACATTGTACTACATTTACTACATGTACAGCCAGTGTACTACTCAGACATTGTACTACATTTACTACATGTACAGCCAGTGTACTACTCAGACATTGTACTACATTTACTACATGTACAGCCAGTGTACTACTCAGACATTGTACTACATTTACTACATGTACAGCCAGTGTACTACTCAGACATTGTACTACATTTACTTACAGCCAGTGTACTACTCAGACATTGTACTACATTTACTACATGTGTACTACTCAGACATTGTACTACATTTACTACATGTACAGCCAGTGTACTACTCAGACATTGTACTACATTTACTACATGTACAGCCAGTGTACTACTCAGACATTGTACTACATTTACTACATGTACAGCCAGTGTACTACTCAGACATTGTACTACATTTACTACATGTACAGCCAGTGTACTACTCAGACATTGTACTACATTTACTACATGTACAGCCAGTGTACTACTCAGACATTGTACTACATTTACTACACATGTACAGCCAGTGTACTACTCAGACATTGTACTACATTTACTACATGTACAGCCAGTGTACTACTCAGACATTGTACTACATTTACTACATGTACAGCCAGTGTACTACTCAGACATTGTACTACATTTACTACATGTACAGCCAGTGTACTACTCAGACATTGTACTACATTTACTACATGTACAGCCAGTGTACTACTCAGACATTGTACTACATTTACTACATGTACAGCCAGTGTACTACTCAGACATTGTACTACATTTACTACATGTACAGCCAGTGTACTACTCAGACATTGTACTACATTTACTACATGTACAGCCAGTGTACTACTCAGACATTGTACTACATTTACTACATGTACAGCCAGTGTACTACTCAGACATTGTACTACATTTACTACATGTACAGCCAGTGTACTACTCAGACATTGTACTACATTTACTACATGTACAGCCAGTGTACTACTCAGACATTGTACTACATTTACTACATGTACAGCCAGTGTACTACTCAGACATTGTACTACATTTACTGCACATGTACAGCCAGTGTACTACTCAGACATTGTTACATTTACTACATGTACAGCTAAAGTGTACTACTCAGACATTGTACTACATTTACTACATGTACAGCCAGTGTACTACTCAGACATTGTACTACATTTACTACATGTACAGCCAGTGTACTACTCAGACATTGTACTACATTTACTACATGTACAGCCAGTGTACTACTCAGACATTGTACTACATTTACTACATGTACAGCCAGTGTACTACTCAGACATTGTACTACATTTACTTTTACAGCCAGTGTACTACTCAGACATTGTACTACATTTACTACATGCAGCCAGTGTACTACTCAGACATTGTACTACATTTACTACATGTACAGCCAGTGTACTACTCAGACATTGTACTACATTTACTTGTACAGCCAGTGTACTACTCAGACATTGTACTACATTTACTACATGTACAGCCAGTGTACTACTCCAGACATTGTACTACATTTACTACATGTACAGCCAGTGTACTACTGACATTGTACTACATTTACTACATGTACAGCCAGTGTACTACTCAGACATTGTACTACATTTACTACATGTACAGCCAGTGTACTACTCAGACATTGTACTACATTTACTACATGTACAGCCAGTGTACTACTCAGACATTGTCATTTACTACATGTACAGCCAGTGTACTACTCAGACATTGTACTACATTTACTACATGTACAGCCAGTGTACTACTCAGACATTGTACTACATTTACTACATGTACAGCCAGTGTACTACTCAGACATTGTACTACATTTACTACATGTACAGCCAGTGTACTACTCAGACATTGTACTACATTTACTACATGTACAGCCAGTGTACTACTCAGACATTGTACTACATTTACTACATGTACAGCAGTACTACTCAGACATTGTACTACATTTACTACATGTACAGCCAGTGTACTACTCAGACATTGTACTACATTTACTACATGTACAGCCAGTGTACTACTCAGACATTGTACTACATTTACTACATGTACAGCCAGTGTACTGTTTCAGACATTGTACTAATTTACTACATGTACAGCCAGTGTACTTCAGACATTGTACTACATTTACTACATGTACAGCCAGTGTACTACTCAGACATTGTACTACATTTACTACATGTACAGCCAGTGTACTACAGACATTGTACTACATTTACTACATGTACAGCCAGTGTACTACTCAGACATTTATACATTTACTACATGTACAGCCAGTGTACTTCAGAGTGTTGTACTACATTTACTACATGTACAGCCAGTGTCTACTCCAGACATTGTACTACATTTACTACATGTACAGCCAGTGTACTACAGACATTTACTACATTTACTACATGTACAGCCAGTGTACACTCAGACATTGTACTACATTTACTACATGTACAGCCAGTGTACTACTCAGACATTGTACTACATTTACTACATGTACAGCCAGTGTACTACTCAGACATTGTACTACATTTACTACATGTACAGCCAGTGTACTACACAGACATTGTACTACATTTACTACATGTGTACAGCCAGTGTTCAGACATTGTACTACATTTACTAATGTACAGCCAGTGTACTTCAGACATTGTACTACATTTACTACATGTACAGCCAGTGTACTACTCAGACATTGTACTACATTTACTACATGTACAGCCAGTGTCTACTCAGACATTGTTTTACATTTACTACATGTACAGCCAGTGTACACTCAGACATTGTACTACATTTACTACATGTACAGCCAGTGTCTACACAGACATTGTACTACATTTTACTGTACAGCCAGTGTACTACTCAGACATTGTACTACATTTACTACATGTACAGCCAGAGTGTTTGTACTACTCAGACATTGTACTACATTTACTACATGTACAGCCAGTGTACTACACAGACATTGTACTACATTTACTGCATGTACAGCCAGTGTACTACTCAGACATTGTACTACATTTACTACATGTACAGCCAGTGTACTACTCAGACATTGTACACATTTACTACATGTACAGCCAGTGTACTACTCAGACATTGTACTACATTTACTACATGTACAGCCAGTGTACTACTCAGGGACATTGTACTACATTTACTACATGTACAGCCAGTGTCTACTCAGACATTGTACTACACTACACTACACAGTGTACTACTCAGTGTACTTTACTGTACAGCCAGTGGGCTAAATGTACTACATTTACTACATGTACAGCCAGTGTACTACTCAGACATTGTAACATTTACTACATGTACAGCCAGTGTACTTCAGACATTGTACTACATTTACTACATGTACAGCCAGTGTACTACTCAGACATTGTTTACATTTACTACATGTACAGCCAGTGTACTACTCAGACATTGTACTACATTTACTACATGTACAGCCAGTTACTACTCAGACATTGTACTACATTTACTACATGTACAGCCAGTGTACTACTCAGACATTGTACTACATTTACTACATGTACAGCCAGTGTACTACTCAGACATTGTACATTTACTACATGTTTACTACATTTGTACAGCCAGTGTACTTCAGACATTGTACTACATTTACTACATGTACAGCCAGAGTGTGTACTACTCAGACATTGTACTACATTTACTACATGTACAGCCAGTGTACTACTCAGACATTGTTTACATTTACTACATGTACAGCCAGTGTCTACTCAGACATTTTACTACATTTACTAACATGTACAGGTGTACTACTCAGACATTGTACTACATTTACTACATGTACAGCCAGTGTACTACTCAGACATTGTACTACATTTACTACATGTACAGCCAGTGTACTACTCAGACATTGTACTACATTTACTACATGTACAGCCAGTGTACTACTCAGACATTGTACTACATTTACTACATGACATTGTACTACTCAGACATTGTACTACATTTACTACATGTACAGCCAGTGTACTACTCAGACATTGTACTACATTTACTACATGTACAGCCAGTGTACTACTCAGACATTGTACTACATTTACTACATGTACAGCCAGTGTACTACTCAGACATTGTACTACATTTACTACATGTACAGCCAGTGTACTACCAGACATTGTACTACATTTACTACATGTACAGCCAGTGTACTACTCAGACATTGTACTACATTTACTACATGTACAGCCAGTGTACTTTTCAGACATTGTATTCATTTTACATGTTTACTAATGACATTTACTACATTTACTAAATGTACAGCCAGTGTACTACTTTCAGACATTGTAGAATTTACTACATGTACAGCCAGTGTACTACTCAGATTTGTACTACATTTACTACATGTACAGCCAGTGTACTAAACACACATTTACTAATTTAAACATGTACAGCCAGTGTACCCTACTCAGACATTGTACTACATTTACTACATGTACAGCCAGTGTACTACTCAGACATTGTACTACATTTACTACATGTACAGCCAGTGTACTACTCAGACATTGTACTACATTTACTACATGTACAGCCAGTGTACTACTCAGACATTGTACTACATTTACTACATGTACAGCCAGTGTACTACTCAGACATTGTACTACATTTACTACATGTACAGCCAGTGTACTACTCAGACATTGTACTACATTTACTACATGTACAGCCAGTGTACTACTCAGACATTGTACTACATTTACTACATGTACAGCCAGTGTACTACTCAGACATTGTACTACATTTACTACATGTACAGCCAGTGTACTACTCAGACATTGTACTACATTTACTACATGTACAGCCAGTGTACTACTCAGACATTGTACTACATTTACTACATGTACAGCCAGTGTACTACTCAGACATTGTACTACATTTACTACATGTACAGCCAGTGTACTACTCAGACATTGTACTACATTTACTACATGTACAGCCAGTGTACTACTCAGACATTGTACTACATTTACTACATGTACAGCCAGTGTACTACTCAGACATTGTACTACATTTACTACATGTACAGCCAGTGTACTACTCAGACATTGTACTACATTTACTACATGTACAGCCAGTGTACTACTCAGACATTGTACTACATTTACTACATGTACAGCCAGTGTACTACTCAGACATTGTACTACATTTACTACATGTACAGCCAGTGTACTACTCAGACATTGTACTACATTTACTACATGTACAGCCAGTGTACTACTCAGACATTGTACTACATTTACTACATGTACAGCCAGTGTACTACTCAGACATTGACATTTGTACTACAGCCAGTTTACTACATTTATGTACAGCCAGTGTACTACTCAGACATTGTACTACATTTACTACATGTACAGCCAGTGTACTACTCAGACATTGTACTACATTTACTACATGTACAGCCAGTGTACTACTCAGACATTGTACTACATTTACTACATGTACAGCCAGTGTACTACTCAGACATTGTACTAGTGCACTACATTTGACCAAGGCCCTGGTATATAGGGAATAGGGTGCCAATGTTACAGCCCCCATACCCCCGCTGCCAACGTGAATAATCACTCCCACCTCCATGCCGTCGAGCCTCCAGCTCCCTACAAGCTACTTCAGTATTAATGTGTTGTGTATGATTGATCAGTTCCTATGTATTACAGCTAGGCTACAGGCAGGCTAGAGGCTTTTCCACCAACCTGGCTGGGAGCAGAGCAGCAGGACTAATCATTAATACAGGTGTTTTAAATAAACAGGACTAATCATTATGAAATATGTTTTAGAAGAGCCACATACTCCAGGATTTTGAAGAGGAAAGGAGGGGGATGCACAGATATTTCAGAGAGAGAGAGAGAGAGAGAGAGAGAGAGAGAGAGACAGAGAGACAGAGAGAGAGAGAGACAGACATAGAGAGAAACAGAGAGAGAGTGAGACAGACAGAGAGAAACAGAGAGAGAGAGAGAGAGAGAGACAGCGCCAGAGTGAGAGACAGAGCGAGAGATAGAGAGAGAGACAGAGAGAGAGAGAGAGACAGCGCCAGAGTGAGAGACAGAGAGAGAGAGAGAAACAGAGAGAGAGAGAGACATAGAGAGAGAGAGACATAGAGAGACAGAGAGAGACAGAGAGAGAGAGAGAGAGACAGCGCCAGAGTGAGAGACAGAGCGAGAGAGAGAGAGAGAGAGACAGAGAGAGAGAGAGAAACAGAGAGAGAGAGAGACATAGAGAGACAGAGAGAGACAGAGAGAAAGAGAGAGAGGCAGAGAGAGAGAATCTAACTTTGATAAAGTCCCATATCTGTTAGGCAAAATAATGCAGTATCCAATTACAGCAGCAAGATGTGTGGCCAGATGCCATGAGAAAAGGGCAACCAGTGGAGCACAAAAAACATTGTAAATATAAACTATATGTATCTGTTTATTTATCTTACCTTTCATACTTCAACTACTTGAACATTTTAAATGTTTATATTATTTTAAAAACTTTGTGATGTTTACTAATGTTTCCCTTGTTTATTCCCCTTTTGTTTATTGTCTATTTCATTTGCTTTGGCAATGTAAACATGTGTTTCCTATGCCAGTGAAGCCCTTTGAATTAAATTTATGGAGAGAGAGAGAGAGAGAGAGAGAGAGGGAGACACACACACGAAGACACATACACACTACACATTGAATGCCCAGAAATCACAGTTAAAAGACTGCAGAGAAGTTTTATTGGGTGGAATTGGAACTGTCCCTGTGTGTCGAGAATCCACAGTTCTATCGTATTCTATCCACAGTTCTATCCTATTCTATCCACAGTTATATCGTATTCTATCCACAGTTATATCGTATTCTATCCACAGTTCTATCGTATTCTATCCACAGTTCTATCGTATTCTATCCACAGTTCTATCCTATTCTATCCACAGTTATATCGTATTCTATCCACAGTTCTATCGTATTCTATCCACAGTTCTATCGTATTCTATCCACAGTTCTATCGTATTCTATCCACAGTTCTATCCTATTCTATCCACAGTTCTATCGTATTCTATCCACAGTTCTATCATATTCTATCCACAGTTCTACCGTATTCTATCCAGAGTTCTATCGTATTCTATCCACAGTTCTATCGTATTCTATCCACAGTTCTATCCTATTCTATCCACAGTTCTATCGTATTCTATCTAAAGTTCTATCGTATTCTATCCACAGTTCTATCGTATTCTATCCACAGTTCTATCGTATTCTATCCACCGTTCTATCGTATTCTATCCACAGTTCTATCCTATTCTATCCACAGTTCAATCGTATTCTATCCACAGTTCTATCGTATTCTATCCACAGTTCTATCCTATTCTATCCACAGTTCAATCGTATTCTATCCACAGTTCTATCGTATTCTATCCACAGTTCTATCCTATTCTATCCACAGTTCAATCGTATTCTATCCACAGTTCAATCGTATTCTATCCACAGTTCTATCGTATTCTATCCACCGTTCTATCGAATTCTATCCACAGTTCTATCCTATTCTATCCACAGTTCAATCGTATTCTATCCACAGTTCTATCGTATTCTATCCACAGTGCTATCCTATTCTATCCACAGTTCTATCGTATTCTATCCACAGTTCTATCGTATTATATCCACAGTTCTATCGTATTCTATCCACAGTTCTATCGTATTCTATCCACAGTTCTATCATGGATAGAATACGGGCGGCAGAGTAGCCTAGTGGTTAGAGCGTTGGACTAGTAACCGGAAGGTTGCAAGTTCAAACCCCCGAGCTGACAAGGTAGAAACCTGTCGTTCTGCCCCTGAACAGGCAGTTAACCCACTGTTCCTAGGCCGTCATTGAAAATAAGAATTTGTTCTTAACTGACTTGCCTGGTAAAATAAAAAAATAAAAGTTTTCTATCCACAGTTCTATCGTATTCTATCCAGTGTTAGACTGTACCAATTTAAAGGTCCCAGAGTTAGACTGTACTAATTTAAAAGTCCCAGAGTTAGACTGTACCAATTTAAAGGTCCCAGAGTTAGACTGTACCAATTTAAAGGTCCCAGAGTTAGACTGTACTAATTTAAAGGTCCCAGAGTTAGACTGTACCAATTTAAAGGTCCCAGAGTTAGACTGTACTAATTTAAAGGTCCCAGAGTTAGACTGTACCAATTTAAAGGTCCCAGAGTTAGACTGTACTAATTTAAAGGTCCTAGAGTTAGATTGTACTAATTTAAAGGTCCCAGAGTTAGACTGTACCAATTTAAAGGTCCCAGAGTTAGACTGTACTAATTTAAAGGTCCCAGAGTTAGACTGTACTAATTTAAAGGTCCCAGAGTTAGACTGTACCAATTTAAAGGTCCCAGAGTTAGACTGTACCAATTTAAAGGTCCCAGAGTTAGACTGTACTAATTTAAAGGTCCTAGAGTTAGATTGTACTAATTTAAAGGTCCCAGAGTTAGACTGTACCAATTTAAAGGTCCCAGAGTTAGACTGTACTAATTTAAAGGTCCTAGAGTTAGACTGTACCAATTTAAAGGTCCCAGAGTTAGGGTTAGGGTTAGACTGTACTAATTTAAAGGTCCTAGAGTTAGGGTTAGGGTTAGACTGTTGTTATGTAAAGTTAATTCCCTACTGTAGGTCTCTTATTTAACTCTACGGTAATTAACCAATACAAAGTCTCCCACTACATCAAGCTAATTAACACCTTGCCACACGCTGTTGGAACATTCTGAAATCAGACAGAAACCAATCCGACATTGTTTACCGGAGGAACATTGAATATTTCTGCATGTTTGACATATTGAAATGTAAATATCGTGGATCAGAGCCTTGCGTGCTAAGAATGCAACCAGAGTCGGTTTCCTGTTATTTTATTCATTAATAAAGGTTCACCGCCTGGTACGGCAACTGCAGTGACCGTAACCGCAGGGCTCTTCAGAGGCTGTCGCAGTTAGCCCAACGCGTCACCGGGGGAAACTGATGATGGAATCCCGATGGACGAGGCATTGGCATCCCCCCCTGTGGGAGACCTGGGTTCTGATCACTCCAGTTACACAAACACACGTGTGATGTTGAGAAACCACGTGTGATGTTGAGAAACCACGTGTGATGTTGGGAAACGTTGGGAAACCACGTGTGATGTTGGGAAACCACGTGTGATGTTGGGAAACCACGTGTGATGTTGGGAAACCACGTGTGATGTTGAGAAACACGTGTGATGTTGGGAAACCACGTGTGATGTTGGGAAACGTTGGGAAACCACGTGTGATGTTGAGAAACACGTGTGATGTTGGGAAACCACGTGTGATGTTGGGAAACCACGTGTGATGTTGGGAAACACGTGTGATGTTGGGAAACCACGTGTGATTTTGAGAAACCACGTGTGATGTTGGGAAACGTTGGGAAACCACGTGTGATGTTGGGAAACCACGTGTGATGTTGGGAAACGTTGGGAAACCACGTGTGATGTTGGGAAACCACGTGTGATGTTGAGAAACCACGTGTGATGTTGGGAAACCACGTGTGATGTTGGGAAACCACGTGTGATGTTGGGAAACCACGTGTGATGTTGAGAAACCACGTGTGATGTTGAGAAACCACGTGTGATGTTGAGAAACCACGTGTGATTTTGGGAAACCACGTGTGATGTTGGGAAACGTTGGGAAACCACGTGTGATGTTGGGAAACCACGTGTGATGTTGGGAAACACACGTGTGATGTTGAGAAACCACGTGTGATGTTGGGAAACGTTAGGAAACCACGTGTGATGTTGAGAAACCACGTGTGATGTTGAGAAACCACGTGTGATGTTGGGAAACGTTGGGAAACCACGTGTGATGTTGAGAAACCACGTGTGATGTTGGGAAACGTTGGGAAACCACGTGTGATGTTGGGAAACCACGTGTGATGTTGAGAAACCACGTGTGATGTTGAGAAACCACGTGTGATGTTGGGAAACGTTGGGAAACCACGTGTGATGTTGGGAAACCACGTGTGATGTTGGGAAACCACGTGTGATGTTGAGAAACCACGTGTGATGTTGAGAAACCACGTGTGATGTTGGGAAACGTTGGGAAACCACGTGTGATGTTGGGAAACGTTGGGAAACCACGTGTGATGTTGAGAAACCACGTGTGATGTTGGGAAACGTTGGGAAACCACGTGTGATGTTGGGAAACCACGTGTGATGTTGGGAAACCACGTGTGATGTTGAGAAACCACGTGTGATGTTGGGAAACCACGTGTGATGTTGAGAAACCACGTGTGATGTTGGGAAACGTTGGGAAACCACGTGTGATGTTGGGAAACCACGTGTGATGTTGGGAAACCACGTGTGATGTTGGGAAACCACGTGTGATGTTGAGAAACACGTGTGATGTTGAGAAACACGTGTGATGTTGAGAAACCACGTGTGATGTTGGGAAACGTTGGGAAACCACGTGTGATGTTGGGAAACCACGTGTGATGTTGGGAAACCACGTGTGATGTTGGGAAACCACGTGTGATGTTGAGAAACCACGTGTGATGTTGGGAAACCACGTGTGATGTTGGGAAACCACGTGTGATGTTGAGAAACCACGTGTGATGTTGGGAAACCACGTGTGATGTTGGGAAACCACGTGTGATGTTGAGAAACCACGTGTGATGTTGGGAAACGTTGGGAAACCACGTGTGATGTTGGGAAACCACGTGTGATGTTGGGAAACCACGTGTGATGTTGAGAAACCACGTGTGATGTTGAGAAACCACGTGTCTGAATCATGTGAAACTTCACACTTTTCTGTTTTTTCTGAAAATTTTTCACGTGATTTGTCTGACTCATGTCAAATGTAAAAAATAATAATTACTTTCACAGTTTTCACAAGATTTTTTTTAGGGACAGTTTTTTTTACATATTTTTTAGGTACTGTGTGTGTGTGTGTGTGTGTGTGTGTGTGTGTGTGTCTGTGTCTGTGTCTGTGTCTGTGTCTGTGTGTGTGTGTGTGTGTGTGTGTGTGTGTGTGTGTGTGTGTGTCTGTGTCTGTGTCTGTGTGTGTGTGTGTGTGTGTGTGTGTGTGTGTGCATTCCACACCCAATAATAACTTGATAAGCCTCCATCCTTCCATCCACCATACGAAGGAAATGGACCAGGAGAGAAAAGGCCTCTTTCTCCTCTTCCTCTCTCTCCTCTTCCTCTTTCTCCTCTTCCTCTTTCTCCTCTTCCTCTCTCTCCTCTTCCTCTCTCTCCTCTTCCTCTCTCTCCTCTTCCTCTCTCTCCTCTTCCTCTTTCTCCTCTTCCTCTTTCTCCTCTTCCTCTCTCTCCTCTTCCTCTCTCTCCTCTTCCTCTCTCTCCTCTTCCTCTCTTCCTCTTTCTCCTCTTCCTCTCTCTCCTCTTCCTCTCTCTCCTCTTCCTCTCTCTCCTCTTCCTCTTCTCTCCTCTTCCTCTTTCTATTCTTCCTCTCTCTCCTCTTCCTCTCTCTCCTCTTCCTCTCTCCTCTTCCTCTCTCTCCTCTTCCTCTCTCTCCTCTTCCTCTTTCTCCTCTTCCTCTTTCTCCTCTTCCTCTCTCTCCTCTTCCTCTCTCTCCTCTTCCTCTCTCTCCTCTTCCTCTCTTCCTCTTTCTCCTCTTCCTCTCTCTCCTCTTCCTCTCTCTCCTCTTCCTCTCTCTCCTCTTCCTCTCTCTCCTCTTCCTCTCTCTCCTCTTCCTCTTTCTCCTCTTCCTCTTTCTCCTCTTCCTCTCTCTCCTCTTCCTCTTTTAAACACAGTTAGTTTTTTCTTTGTATTTTCTTCTACCAGATCTAATGTGTTCTATTCTACCAGATCTAATGTGTTCTATTCTCCATATTCTACCAGATCTAATGTGTTCTATTCTCCATATTCTACCAGATCTAATGTGTTCTATTCTCCATATTCTACCAGATCTAATGTGTTCTATTCTCCATATTCTACCAGATCTAATGTGTTCTATTCTCCATATTCTACCAGATCTAATGTGTTCTATTCTCCATATTCTACCAGATCTAATGTGTTCTATTCTCCATATTCTACCAGATCTAATGTGTTCTATTCTCCATATTCTACCAGATCTAATGTGTTCTATTCTCCATATTCTACCAGATCTAATGTGTTCTATTCTCCATATTCTACCAGATCTAATGTGTTCTATTCTCCATATTCTACCAGATCTAATGTGTTATATTCTCCATATTCTACCAGATCTAATGTGTTATATTCTCCATATTCTACCAGATCTAATGTGTTCTATTCTCCATATTCTACCAGATCTAATGTGTTATATTCTCCATATTCTACCAGATCTAATGTGTTATATTCTCCATATTCTCCAGATCTAATGTGTTCTATTCTCCATATTCTACCAGATCTAATGTGTTCTATTCTCCATATTCTCCAGATCTAATGTGTTCTATTCTCCATATTCTCCAGATCTAATGTGTTATATTCTCCATATTCTCCAGATCTAATGTGTTATATTCTACCAGATCTAATGTGTTATATTCTCCATATTCTCCAGATCTAATGTGTTATATTCTCCATATTCTACCAGATCTAATGTGTTATATTCTCCATATTCTCCAGATCTAATGTGTTATATTCTCCATATTCTACCAGATCTAATGTGTTATATTCTACCAGATCTAATGTGTTATATTCTACCAGATCTAATGTGTTATATTCTCCAGATCTAATGTGTTATATTCTCCATATTCTCCAGATCTAATGTGCTATATTCTCCATTCTCAAATGGTACCAATAATCTGCATATCCTTGCTTCAGGTCCTGAGCTACAGGCAGTTAGATTTGTGTCCTGAGCTACAGGCAGTTAGATTTGTGTCATTTTAGGAGAGAATTGTGAAAAAAAGGGTGCTGTCCCTAAGAAGTTTTAAGAAGCGAGATAACCCAGTCAAACATGAAATGGTTTAATATTCCGGATACTCATTTTAATTGAATTAATTTGGGAAGACATTGTAAAACGCTGATGGAGTCATAAACTACATGTTATAGCCTTCGTCCATCACTGTGATGTAAATTACGTGAGGGTGATTGCTCACGGGGTGTGTGTGTGTGTGTGTGTGTGTGTGTGTGTGTGTGTGTGTGTGTGTGTGTGTGTGTGTGTGTGTGTGTATGTGTGTGTATGTGTGTGTCTGTGTGTGTGTGTATGTGTGTGCCCGATATGTAAATTGTGTGAGGCTAATTGCTCAATGATGCCTCTTGCCAGGAACACGACAAATAACGTAATTGGCTCCAGAAGGGCAACTAGCTGGACTAGAAAAGGGAAACAGGAAACAGATACGGGCTACGTCCCAATTGGCATTTATTACATCTATAGTGGACTAGATTTGAGTTTGCTAGTGAAAGAGAACAGATAACAGATAAATATCTCAAGACTCTTTACACTGACACCCGGTTCACTCTGGACCTCCCGGTTCACTACACTGACACCCGGTTCACTACACTGACACCCGGTTCACTACACTGACACCCGGTTCACTACACTGACACCCGGTTCACTCTGGACCTCACTGTTCACTACACTGACACCCGGTTCACTCTGGACCTCACGGTTCACTCTGGACCTCCCGGTTCACTCTGGACCTCACGGTTCACTACACTGACACCCGGTTCACTACACTGACACACGGTTCACTCTGGACCTCCCGGTTCACTACACTGACACCCGGTTCATTCTGGACCTCCCGGCTCACTCTGGACCTCACGGTTCACTACACTGACACCCGGTTCACTCTGGACCTCACGGTTCACTCTGGACCTCCCGGTTCACTCTGGACCTCACGGTTCACTACACTGACACCCGGTTCACTCTGGACCTCCCGGTTCACTACACTGACACCCGGTTCACTCTGGACCTCACGGTTCACTACACTGACACCCGGTTCACTCTGGACCTCCCGGTTCACTCTGGACCTCCCGGTTCACTCTGGACCTCACGGTTCACTATACTGACACCTGGTTCACTACACTGACACCCGGTTCACTACACTGACACCCGGTTCACTCTGGACCTCCCTGTTCACTACACTGACACCCGGTTCACTCTGGACCTCACGGTTCACTACACTGACACCCGGTTCACTCTGGACCTCACGGTTCACTACACTGACACCCGGTTCACTCTGGACCTCACGGTTCACTACACTGACACCCGGTTCACTCTGGACCTCACGGTTCACTACACCGACACCCGGTTCACTACACCGACACCCGGTTCACTACACTGACACCCGGTTCACTCTGGACCTCACTGTTCACTACACTGACACCCGGTTCACTCTGGACCTCACGGTTCACTACACCGACACCCGGTTCACTACACCGACACCCGGTTCACTACACTGACACCCGGTTCACTCTGGACCTCACGGTTCACTACACTGACACCCGGTTCACTACACTGACACCCGGTTCACTCTGGACCTCCCGGTTCACTCTGGACCTCACGGTTCACTACACTGACACCCGGTTCACTCTGGACCTCCCGGTTCACTCTGGACCTCACGGTTCACTACACTGACACCCGGTTCACTCTGGACCTCACTGTTCACTACACTGACACCCGGTTCACTCTGGACCTCACGGTTCACTCTGGACCTCACGGTTCCCTACTCTGACACCCGATTCACTCTGGACCTCATGGTTCCCTACTCTGACACCCGGTTCACTACACTGACACCCGGTTCACTACTCTGACACCCGGTTCACTCTGGACCTCACGGTTCCCTACTCTGACACCCGGTTCACTCTGGACCTCACGGTTCACTACTCTGACACCCGGTTCACTACACTGACACCCGGTTCACTTTGGACCTCAGCTGCAAACTGACATCAGACCTAAATAAGGTATTTTTAGATTGAGATCAAACATGAAAATATTTCAGTGACATTACAGCCTTATTATACTCTATATACAATGTTGAAGTCAGAAGTTTACATGCACTTAGGTTGGAGTCATTAAAACTCATTTTTCAACCACTCCACAAATGTTTTGTTAACAAACTATAGTTTTGGCAAGTCAGGGCATCTGCTTTGGGCATGACACAAGTCATTTTTTCAACAATTTTTTACAGACAGATTATTTCACTGTATCACAATTCCGGTGGCTCAGAAGTTTACGTACACTAAGTTGACTGTGCCTTTAAACAGCTTGGAAAATTCCAGAAAATGATATCATGGGTTGGGTTTAGAAGCTTCTGATAGGCTAATTGACATAATTTGAATCAATTCGAGGTGTACCTTGTAGATGTATTTCAAGGCCTACCTTCAAACTCAGTGCCTCTAAAAGAAACCACGTTCATCTGTACAAACAATAGTGTGCAAGTATAAACACCATGGGACCACGCAGCCGTCATACTGCTCAGGAAGGAGACGCGTTCTGTCTCCTAGAGATGAATGTACTTTGGTGCAAAAAAGTCAATCCCAGAACAACAGCAAAGGACCTTGTGAAGATGCTGGAGGAAACAGGTACAAAACTATCTATATCCACAGTAAAACGAGTCCTATAACGACATAACCTGAAAGGCCGCTCAGCAAGGAAGAAGCCACTGCTCCAAAACCACCATAAAAAAGCCAGACTATGGTTTGCAACTCCACATGGGGACAAAGATCGTACTTTTTGGACAGATGTCCTCTGGTCTGATGAAACGAAAATAGAACTGTTTGGCCATAATGACCATCGTTGTGTTTGGAGTTAAAATGGGGAGGCTTGCAAGCCGAAGAACACCATCCCAACCGTGAAGCACGGGGGTGGCAGCATCATGTTGTTGGGGTGCTTTTCTGCAGGAGGGACTGGTGCACTTCACAAAACAAATGCATCATGAGGGTGGAAAAATATATTGAGAAACATCTCAAGACATCAGTCAGGAAATTAAAGCTTGGTCACAAATGGGTCTTCCAAATGGACAATGACCCCAAGCATATTTCCAAAGTTGTGGAAAAATGGCTTAAGGACAACAAAGTCAAGGTATTGGAGTGGCCATCACAAAGCCCTCACCTCAATCCTATAGAAAATGTGTGGGCAGAACTGAAAAAGTGTGTGCAAGCAAGGAGGCCTACAAACCTGAATCAGTTACACCAGCTCTGTCAGGAGGAATGTGCCTTATTGTGGGCAGCTTGTGGAAGACTACCCGAAACGTTTGACCCAAGTTAAACAATTTAAATGCAATGCTACCAAATACTAATTGAGTGTATGTGAACTTCTGACCTACTGGGAATGTGATGAAAGAAATAAAAGCTGAAATTAATTATTCTCTCTACTATTATTCTAACATTTCACATTCTTAAAATGAAGTGGTGATCCTAACTGACCTAAGACAGGGGATTTTTACTAGGATTAAACTGGGTTTAAATGTATTTGGTGTAAACTTCCAACTTCAACTGTATGTACAGTATATAAACTCAGCAAAAAATGAACATCCCCTTTTCAGGACTCTGTCTTTCAAAGATAATTAGTAAAAATCCAAATAACTTCACAGATCTTCATTGTAAAGGGTTGAAACACTGTTGCCCATGAACCATAAACAACTAATGAACATGCACCTGTGGAACGGTTGTTAAGACACAAACAGCTTACAGACGGTAGGCAATTAAGGTCAGTTATGAAAACTTAGGACATCAAAGAGGCCTTTCTACTGACTCTGAAAAACACCAAAATAAAGATACCCAGGGTCCCTGCTCATCTGTGTGCTCATCTGTGTGAATTGCAATGTCTGCACTGTGAGAAGTCTAAGACAGCGCTACAGGGAGACAGGACTGATAGCTGATTGTCCTCGTAGTGGCAGACCACATGTAACAACACCTGCACAGGATCGGTACATCTGAACATCACACCTGAAGGACAGGTACAGGATGGCAACAACAACTGCCCGATTTACAACAGGAAGGCACAATCCCTCCATCAGTCCTCAGACTGTCCGCAATAGGCTGAGAGAGGCTGGACTGAGGGCTTGTAGGCCTGTTGTAAGGTAGGTCCTCACCAGACATTACCAGCAACAATGTCGCCTATGGTCACAGACCAGACAGGACTGGCAAAAAGTGCTCTTCACTGACGAGTCATGGTTTTGTCTCACCAGGGATGATGGTCGGATTCGCGTTTATCGTCGAAGGAATGAGCGCTACACCGAGGCCTGTACAACTGGGCCAATGGCAAAATAAGTATGCTGCTCCAGACTCAATGTACAGAACGTAGAACTGACCTTCCACAGATTGTAAACAGTTATTGAACTGAAACCCAACTCCTATTTACATTTACAATTATCCCTAATGATCATTAGTTCTAATACTCTCGTCTTCTCCTCCTCTGCGTAGAAGGATGAGAGATGTATTTCCGATGATTGGAAAACCCAGCCAGCTCGTCAGTCGTTCAGCCACGACTCGGTTAAACATAAGATATTACAGTTTTTAATGTCCCGTTGGTAGAATAGTCTTGATCAGAACTCATCCTGTTTCTTCTCCAATGATTGCACGTTGGCTAATAGGACTGATGGTAGAGGCGGGTTACCCACTCTCCGTCTGATCCTTACAAGGCACCTCGACCTACGTTCCCTATATCTCCATCTCTGCGAATGACAGGGATTTTGGCCTTGTAAGGTGCCTGAATTAAATATTTTGCTCGTTCAAGAAAAACTCGTCAAAGAAAAAATATTTGTCCAGTACGAGGTGAGTAATCGCTTTTCTGATATCTAGAAGCTATTTTCGGTCATAAGAGACGGTGGCAGAAACATTATACACAAAATAAGTAACAAATAACGTGAAAAAACACACAATTGGTTAGGAGTCCGTAAAACGGCAGCCATCTCCTCCGGCGACCATTTTCATTTTCATCGTGCTGAGATGTCTAGTTAGGTTTCAGCCAATCACCTCCTGAGGTTTCGGTTCCCTTAGTGCTGCTGAATGTCTATTTGATTTGTGCACTGACCTGCAAGGAGTCTGTTAAGTGGTGTGTGTGTGTGTGTGTGTGTGTGTGTGTGTGTGTGTGTGTGTGTGTGTGTGTGTGTGTGTGTGTGTGTGTGTGTGTGTGTGTGTGTGTGTGTGCGTGTTCGTGTTCGTGTGTGTGCTTCTGTGAGTGTGTGTGTTGTAAGTACACTGTTTGTCCCTGGCAGTATAAACCAATTTTCTGTACATCAACAGCTTTCACTATAGTTTATAGCAGTGTGTGACCAGAATAAACACTGTGATAAACAATCATTTACTCTTTTGAAGAAACTCACGTCTTTAACCTCATTAACCTGCCTCGTATGGGACTCAAGAGGTTGAAACCTAGCTGTCAGAGAATGACATCACGAGTTCAGGGGTTGTCTTGAAGATGTAAAAACTGTGCTCAATACCCTTAATTTAAATGATTACTTCATTTCCATTTTCTTGGCATCATAGCCCAGTAGCCTTGACGACATTAGAGTCCAATAGCCTTGACGACATTAGAGTCCAGTAGCCTTGACGACATTAGAGTCCAGTAGCCTTGGCGGCATTAGAGTCCAGTAGCCTTGACGGCATTAGAGTCCAGTAGCCTTGACGACATTAGAGTCCAGTAGCCTTGACGCCATTAGAGTCCAGTAGCCTTGAAGACATTCGAGTCCAGTAGCCTTGAAGACATTAGAGTCCAGTAGCCTTGGCGGCATTAGTGTCCAGTAGCCTTGACGACATTAGAGTCCAGTAACCTAGATGACATTCGAATCCAGTAGCCTTGACGACATTAGAGTCCAGTAACCTAGACGACATTCGAGTCCAGTAGCCTTGAAGACATTAGAGTCCAGTAGCCTTGGCGGCATTAGTGTCCAGTAGCCTTGACGACATTAGAGTCCAGTAACCTAGATGACATTCGAATCCAGTAGCCTTGACGACATTAGAGTCCAGTAACCTAGACGACATTCGAGTCCAGTAGCCTTGACGACATTAGAGTCCAGTAGCCTTGACGACAGTAGAAGCACTAATAACAACATTAGAACCTAACCATTGAGAGTTCCGGTTGTATTAAATGTCAAAGACCAATTTTATTTCATGTTGAGCTTTTCAAATTCTCATCCGAAGTGACAAAACAGCCATCTGGAGGCCAGAGTTCATCTTGAATGTGAAAGACAGAACTCAGATAGAGCCTTGTTTTATTTAACAAAACGTTGTCTTCCTCCTCTGTGTGGACTGAATCTCAGGTAGCTGATTAATTTAACCTGACAGGTGTGAGGTGAATTCCTTCCAGTGTTTTAGCGAGCTGAGGTGTTTTAGCAAAGCTGTCGTCTCAGGTCTGCAGAGAGTACAGGAGGTCAGCTTGGCCGGGCTAATGGCTATCGGGCCTTAGTCACAACTCAACGCTGCTATCCCATTAGGAAGACAAGCTATCATTACGACACACACAGACAGGCTAGCACGTACGTATGCACACACATTTTAACGTGCCAAATATTTTAATAATAACATGAGAGGAACGGAACCGTGTCAGGGAGTGATATATATCCTCCATTGGACACACAACATTTAGTTTTCATTAAGGGTTACACACGTACCCAAGTTGTCACACACACATTCACACACATACATTCACACACATACAATCACACACACACACACACACACACACACACACACACACACACACACACACACACACACACACACACACACACACACACACACACACACACACACACACACACACACAGGGGCGGAGGGGATGTCAGGATAGGAAGAAAGAGGGAGAAATAGGAGAGGGAGAGACAGACAGACAGAGAGGGAAAGAGAGAGAGAGGGGGAGAGAGGGAGAGAGAGAGAGAGAGAGAGAGAGAGACAGAGAGACAGAGAGACAGAGAGAGAGAGAGACAGAGAGACAGAAAGGGAGAGAGACATGGAGAGGGAGAGAGACAGGGAGAGAGAAAGCTCGACATTAAAGCGAGGAAGAGACACATTAACATGACAAGTATTATGAGACTGTAGCAGATAATGTCTTTGTGTGATGACTATACATACTATTTACGACGCAGGCTAATATTATCCCTGACCTGAACCACAGTAAGCTGTAGAAATGAGGGAAGAGAGAATTGAGAGGAGAGGAAAAGGTCAATGTGAGAATGTGTGTTTCATGATGAGCGATGTCTGTGTAGTCCTCTCTGGCCTTCCCTGGTCACGGCGGCCGTGCAGCGAGGTGCTACGCAGGGAAGAGGAGGAGTGATGAAGGAGGTTGGAAATGGCCAGTCTGTCAGCGATACTCTGACTCAGAGCAGTAAATTAATATTACACGCCTCTTAAAGATGTTTTATTCTGGGATTTACTGGTCTCCCCTGAGAAAGAGAGAGACAGAGAGAGAGACAGAGAGAGAGAGACAGAGAGAGAGAGAAAGAGAGAGAGAGACATACAGCTAGAGAAAGAGAGAGAGAGATACAGAGACAGAGAGAGACAGAGAGAGAGACAGAGAGAGAGAGAGACAGAGACAGAGAGAGAGAGAGAGAAAGAGAGAGAGAGAGAGAGACATACAGCTAGAGAAAGAGAGAGAGAGATACAGAGACAGAGAGAGAAATGATTTTATTGGGGTCTCAGCTCAGCTGCTCTGCTTATGCGGCTGCAATTGACCTCGCTCAAATACTATTTTATTAGCAACTGGGTTATTTGTCACATGATGGACATTTCTTACCAAGCAACAAGGAATCATAAAAATAAAACAAATACACAACACATGTTCTCCTGTACTGTCCTTTGTAGAAAAACATACGTTGAGAAAACGTGGAGGTTATGGAAATAGCAACCATTCCCCTGTTACCTCCCCTATATTCCTCACCTCACCTCTCCTCTCTTCTCTCCTCCTCTCTTTTCTCCCCCTCCTGCCCTCCTGCCCTCGCCTCTCCCCCTCTCCTACTCTCCTCCCCTCCTCCCCTCCTTTCATCTCCTCCCCTCCTCTCTAATGATCTGAGTTGTAGGGTGGACAGACATCAGAGCACTTCTCTTCTCTTCCTCTCCTCTCATCCCCTGTCTCATCCTGTCCTCTCCTCCCCTGACCTCTCCTCTCATCCCCTCTCTCATCCTGTCCTCTCCCCCCCTTACCTCTCCTCTCATTACCTCTCTCATCCTGTCCTCTCCTCCCCTTACCTCTCCTCTCATCCCCTCATTCTCCTCTCTTTCCCTCCTCTCCTCTCCCCTCTCTCCTCTCCTCACTGACTGACTGACTGACTGGATTCGTGACCAGCAGTCAGTCAGCCAGTCAGTCAGTCAGTCAGCCAGTCAGTCAGCCAGTCAGTCAGACTGTGATCTTTAAAGCTCGGAGATTAAGAGCAGGAGAGTCTCCTCTCCGTCCTGAGATAGGGCTCAGGGTTATAACGCAGAGAAATACTATGGCTAGTCAATGAAAACCCTCAGTAGCTTCAGCTTCAAGTTATTTCAGTGTTAGTGGGAGTGTCTGAACAAGAAACCAAGACACAATGGAGACATAGTGTGTTTGCCATGTACCGTTGTTGTTAACAGTAACAAAGACACAGGGCAGAGGTAAATTCACCTCACTGAATTCGGGAGAGTATAGCTAGTCTTCTCCACTCTGAAACCAATGTAACAGCAAGGTCTCTCGACCAAAAGGCCCAGGAAGACATTGTAAAAAATCATCAGATTCAGGGTATTCTACCTATTGACAGTTTGTGGTACTATTGTGTTGGACTGCATTTACGAGTTTATCTATTGACTGTCTTTAACAAGTGGTTTCAGGGTATAGAAGTTATTACAACTATTGCATTTGTTTGTCTTTTCAACAAAAATAATTTTTCTTTCTCTTTTCTGTTTGTCTCCCAGTTGGTTCGGAGCATGTTACCACGGCGACACTTCCTGCCTCCTTTAACGATCTGTTACCTCACTTCCTGGTGGAGCCTGACGATGAGTACATAGTGAAGAACAAGCCCGTCACCCTGACCTGTCGCTCCACCCCGGCAACACAGATCTACTTCAAATGTAACGGGGAGTGGGTCCATCAAGATGATCACCTGATCGACCGCACCGTGGACCCTGCAACAGGTAAACCAATTACTAGGTCATTCAGCAGAGGCTTTTATCAGACTCACAGATTCCTAACACTTAGTATTTGCTTGTACATTGAATGAAAGTAATCTCACAGCAATATGTTTTCAACATACAAGTAGATTACATTGATTTATACCACAGCCACATGGCCAGCTCTTAGTGCCTGGCACAATGACAATGGCATGCTTTACAGAGCGTGCCACCTCCTCCACCTTCGTCACCTCCTCCTCCACCTCCTCCTGCCACCTCCTCCTGCCACCTCCTCCTCCTCCACCTCATCCACCTCCTCCATCTCCTGCCACCTCCTCCATCTCCTGCCACCTCCTCCATCTCCTCCATCTCCTCCACCTCCTCCACCTCCTGCCAACTCCTCCATCTCCTGCCACCTCCTCCATCTCCTGCCACCTCCTCCACCTACTCCAGCATCTCCTCCACCTCCTCCATCTCCTCCACCTCCTCCATTTCCTCCACCATCTCCTCCACCTCCTCCATCTCCTCCACCTCCTCCAGCTCTGCCCTAAGTGCTGCAGCTTGTTGTGACTGTCAGGTACACTCAGTCTAGTTGGGAACTGGTCCAGTGTTCTGGTGTTGGGTTGTATTACCTCCATCTCCTCCACCTCCACCATCTCCTGCCACCTCCTCCACCTCCTCCACCTCCTCCATCTACTCCACCTCCTCCATTTCCTCCACCCTCTCCTCCACCTCCTCCATCTCCTCCACCTCCTCCAGCTCCAGCATCTCCTCCACCTCCTCCATTTCCTCCACCATCTCCTCCACCTCCTCCAGCTCTGCCCTAAGCGCTGCAGCTTGTTGTGACTGTCAGGTACACTCAGTCTAGTTGGGAACTGGTCCAGTGTTCTGGTGTTGGGTTGTATTACCTCCATCTCCATGGATACATCATGTAAAGCTCATATTAGTAATCTGTGGTGTGATTACTAAGGTTGTGGGCTTGACAACCATGTATGTTTCGGTTGTCAAGGTAACGTTAACCACCTCATCTCTTAGATGTATCCCTTTTCTCACCGCCCCCCCCCCCCCCCTCCACTCTCCTCTCCTATTCCCTCCCCTCCACTCTCCTCTCCTATTCTCCCCTCCCGTCCCGTCCCCTCCCCCTCCCCTCCCCTCCCCCTCCACTCTCCTCTCCTCCCCTCCCCTCCACCTCCCCTCCACTCTCCTCTCCTATTCTCCCCTCCCGTCCCGTCCCGTCCCGTCCCCTCCCCCTCCCCACTCCCTCCCCTCCCCCTCCACTCTCCTCTCCTCCCCTCCCCTCCCCTCCCCTCCACTCTCCTCTCCTATTCTCCCCTCCCGTCCCCTCCCCCTCCCCCTCCCCTCCCCTCCCCTCCCCTCCACTCTCCTCTCCTATTCTCCCGTCCCCTCACCTCCCCCCCCCCTCCCGTCCCCTCCCCCTCCACTCTCCTCTCCTATTCTCCCCTCTCCTCCCCTCCCGTCCCCTCACCTCCCCTCCCCCCCTCCCGTCCACTCCCCCCCTCCCCTCTCCTCCCCTCTCCTGCTTCTCCTATTCCCTGCTGTTCATTACAGCTCAGGGTTCTCAGGAATTTGAAGATAGCAGCATATCAGCTTCGGCTTAAATTGTGTGCTGGACTGTTCTCCGATAGGCTGATAGCCCATTAAAGATCATGTTTAATTACTGCTCTGTTCAGCCACCCCATCCATTAGGAACTGAGGACTGTTAAATGTACTTCCTAAATGTCCCTGTATTTTAGGAAGTAAAAATAGAAGGCAGTTCAGTTTGTTCAACAACAAAATATCTAATTCATCCACGTTACAATTTCAAATAGACAGACAGACAGAAATCCAGACACATACTGAAATCTCGACACAGGACAGAATCCAGGCAGGACAGAATCCAGACAGGACAGAATCCAGACACGGGACAGAATCCAGACAGGACGGAGTCCAGACACAGGACAGAATCCAGACAGGACAGAATCCAGACACAGGACAGAATCCAGGCAGGACAGAATCCAGACAGGACAGAATCCAGACAGGACAGAATCCAGACAGGACAGAATCCAGACACAGGACAGAATCCAGACAGGACAGAATCCAGACACAGGACAGAATCCAGACAGGACAGAATCCAGACAGGACAGAGCCCAGACAGGACAGAATCCAGACAGGACAGAATCCAGACACAGGACAGAATCCAGACAGGACAGAATCCAGACAGGACAGAGTCCAGACAGGATAGAGTCCAGACAGGACAGAATCCAGATACAGGACAGAATCCAGACTGGACAGAATCCAGACAGGACAGAATCCAGACAGGACAGAATCCAGACAGGACAGAATCCAGACACAGGACAGAATCCAGACAGGACAGAATCCAGACACAGGACAGAATCCAGACAGGACAGAATCCAGACAGGACAGAGTCCAGACAGGACAGAATCCAGATACAGGACAGAATCCAGACTGGACAGAATCCAGACAGGACAGAATCCAGACAGGACAGAATCCAGACACAGGACAGAATCCAGACAGGACAGAATCCAGACAGGACAGAGTCCAGACAGGACAGAATCCAGATACAGGACAGAATCCAGACAGGACAGAATCCAGACTGGACAGAATCCAGACAGGACAGAATCCAGACTGGACAGAATCCAGACAGGACAGAATCCAGACAGGACAGAATCCAGACTGGACAGAATCCAGACAGGACAGAATCCAGACACAGGACAGAATCCAGACAGGACAGGTCTATGTTTGATCCCTCCTCTATTCCTATAATTAATCCTGCTGTATGTATTAAATCAATAAGATCTGCTTTCTCTAAACCCAGCTTCTCTTTCCCTCAGATAAAAAAAAAAACATGAATTACAAAATCGCATTAAAAACCACTCGGTCAATCAGGAAATACATATTTTATAAAGATGAAAACCTATAGTGGTTGATTCACTAATGGCACCCTATTCCCTATGAAGTGCACTACTTTTGCCCAGAGCCCTATCTATAAAGGCACTAGGGTTCTATTTGGGACTTTGGCCAGTGACACCATAATAACACAAGATTATTTCGATGTTTCAGGGAGTAATAGCTAGATGGTTTAAGAGATATCTGAGCAGCATAACGTACGGTGATGGAGGCCAGACAGAGGGATCAGCGTGACAATAAAGCCGGCAGGTCGTAAGAGGAAGGAAGGTCATATTCTCTCAAGTGGTGTCCCAAACGGTGAACTCCTTTTGACCAGGGCCCGTTGCTCCCCCCCATAGACACTAGGTAAGGTATAGGGTGTGGTTTGGGATGCAGATTCTATAGGACAGGACACGTTAGGAGTGGTACGGTGTTAAATAGGGTATTAATATATATCATACGACGAGACCACCATATACAAACTCAGGCAGGAGGGACAGGGCATTCAGAAAGCATTCAGACCCCTTGACTTTTTCCACATTTTGTTACATTACAGCCTTATTCTAAAATATATTAAATCTGAGTTTTTTCGCTCATCAATCTACACACAATACCCCATAATGACAACGCAAAAACAGGGTTATAGGCATTTTTGCAAATGTATGAAAAAATATATATATATATATAACATTTACATAAGTATTCAGACCCTTTACTCAGTACTTTGTTGTGTGATGCTACAAGCTTGTCACACCTGTATTTGGGGACTTTCTCCCATTCTTCTCTGCAGATCCTCTCCAGCTCTGTCAGGTTGGATGGGGAGCGTTGCTGCAGAGCTATTTTCAGGTCTCTCCAGAGGTGTTCGATCGGGTTCAAGTCCGGGCTGTGGTTGGGACAATCAAGGACTTTCGTAGACTTGTTTCGAAAGCCACTCGTTTGTTATTTTGGCTGTTTGCTTGGGGTTGTTGTCCTGTTGGAAGGTGACTCTTCGCCCCTGTCTGAATTCTTGAGCACTCTGGTGCAGGTTTTCATCAAGGATCTCACTGTACTTTGCTCCGTTCATCTTTCCCTCGATCCTGACTAGTCTCACAGACCCCGCCACTAAAAAACATCCCCAGAGCATGATGCTGCCACCACCATGCTTCACCGTAGGGATGGTGCCAGGTTTCCTCCAGACATGACGCTTGGCATTCAGGCCAAATGGTACAATTTTGGTTTCATCAGACCAGAAAATATTGTTTCTCATGGTCTGCGAGTCTTTAGGTGCCTTTTGGCAAAGTCCAAGAAGGCTGTCATGTGCCTTTTACTGAGGAGTGACTTCTGTCTAGCCACTCTACCATAAAAGCCTGATTGGTGGAGTGCTGGTTGTCCTTCTGGAAGGTTCTCCCATCTCCACAGAGGATCTCTGGAGCTCTGTTAGAGTGACCATCGGGTTCTTGGTCACCTCCCTGACCAATGCCTTTCTCCTCCGATTGCTCAGTTTGGCACCCAGCTCTAGGAAGAGACTTGACTTGACTTCTTCTCGAGTGGCGCAGCGGTTTAAGGCACTGCATCTTAGTGCTAGACACGTCACTACAGACCCTGGTGGACTCCAATCAAGTTGTAGAAACATCTCAAGGATGATCAATGGGAATGGGATGCACCGGAGCTCAATTTCTAGTCTCATAGCAAAGGGTCTGAATACTTATCTAAATAAGGTATTTCAGTTTTTTATAAAAAAAAAAATAGAAAACACTTCTAAAAACCTGTTTTTGCTATGTAGATTGATGAGGATATATAAGGCTGTAATGTAAGAAAATGTGGAAAGAGTCAATGGGTCTGAATACTTTCCGAATTCACTGTATATGAGTATTGTATCTACAGTATATAACTCAGGCAGGAGGTATATGAGTATTGTATCTACAGTATATAACTCAGGCAGGAGGTATATGAGTATTGTATCTACAGTATATAACTCAGGCAGGAGGTATATGCGTATTGTATCTACAGTATATAACTCAGGCAGGAGGTATATGAGTATTGTATCTACAGTATATAACTCAGGCAGGAGGTATATGAGTATTGTATCTACAGTATATAACTCAGGCAGGAGGTATATGAGTATTGTATCTACAGTATATAACTCAGGCAGGAGGTATATGAGTATTGTATCTACACTACTCAGAAAAATAAAGGGAACACTTAAACAACACAATGTAACTCCAAGTCAATCACACTTCTGTGAAATCAAACTGTCCACTTAGGAAGCAACACTGATTGACAATACATTTCACATGCTGTTGTGCAAATGGAAGAGACAACAGGTGGAAATTATTGGCAATTAGCAAGACACCCCCAATAAAGGAGTGGTTCTGCAGGTGGTGACCACAGACCACTTCTCAGTTCCTATGCTTCCTGGCTGATGTTTTGGTCACTTTTGAATGCTGGCGGTGCTTTCACTCTAGTAGTAGCATGAGACGGAGTCTACAACCCACACAAGTGGCTCAGGTAGTGCAGCTCATCCAGGATGGAACATCAATGCGAGCTGTGGCAAGAAGGTTTGCTGTGTCTGTCAGCGTAGTGTCCAGAGCATGGAGGCGCTACCAGGAGACAGGCCAGTACATCAGGAGACGTGGAGGAGGCCGTAGGAGGGCAACAACCCAGCAGCAGGACCGCTACCTCTGCCTTTGTGCAAGGAGGAGCAGGAGGAGCACTGCCAGAGCCCTGCAAAATGACCTCCAGCAGGCCACAAATGTGCATGTGTCTGCTCAAACGGTCAGAAACAGACTCCATGAGGGTGGTATGAGGGCCCGACGTCCACAGGTGGGGGTTGTGCTTACAGCCCAACACCGTGCAGGACGTTTGGCATTTGCCAGAGAACACCAAGATTGTCAAATTCGCCACTGGCGCCCTGTGCTCTTCACAGATGAAAGCAGGTTCACAATGAGCACATGTTTATTTATTTATTTATTTCACCTTTATTTAACCAGGTAGGCAAGTTGAGAACAAGTTCTCATTTACAATTGCGACCTCTGGCCAAGATAAAGCAAAGCAGTTCGACAGATACAACAACACAGAGTTACACATGGAGTAAAACAAACATACAGTCAATAATACAGTAAAAACAAGTCTATATACAATGTGAGATAAGGGAGGTAAAGGCAAAAAAAGGCCATGGTGGCAAAGTAAATACAATATAGCAAGTAAAACACTGGAATGGTAGATTTGCAATGGAAGAATGTGCAAAGTAGAAATAAAAAAAAATGGGGTGCAAAGGAGCAAAATAAATAAATTAATTAAATACAGTAGGGAAAGAGGTAGTTATAGGTGGGCTATGTACAGGTGCAGATGTGACAGATGTGACAGAGTCTGGAGACGCCGTGGAGAACGTTCTGCTGCCTGCAACATCCTCCAGCATGACCGGTTTGGCGGTGGGTCAGTCATGGTGTGGGGTGACATTTCTTTGGGGGGCCGCACAGCCCTCCATGTGCTCGCCAGAGGTAGCCTGACTGCCATTAGGTACCGAGATGAGATCCTCAGACCCCTTGTGAGACCATATGCTGGTGCGGTTGGCCACGGGTTGATAAATTTGATTTCCATTGATCATTTTTGTGTGATTTTGTTGTCAGCACATTCAACTATGTAAAGAAACAAGTATTTAATAAGAATATTTCATTCATTCAGATCTAGGATGTGTTATTTTAGTGTTCCCTTTATTTTTTTGAGCAGTGTATATAACTCAGACAGGAGGTTTATGAGTCTTGTAACTATATAACTCAGACAGGAGGTTTATGAGTCTTGTAACTATATAACTCAGACAGGAGGTTTATGAGTCTTGTAACTATATAACTCAGACAGGAGGTTTATGAGTCTTGTAACTATATAACTCAGACAGGAGGTTTATGAGTCTTGTAACTATATAACTCAGACAGGAGGTATATGAGTCTTGTAACTATATAACTCAGACAGGAGGTATATGAGTCTTGTAACTATATAACTCAGACAGGAGGTTTATGAGTCTTGTAACTATATAACTCAGACAGGAGGTTTATGAGTCTTGTATCTACAGTATATAACTCAGACAGGAGGTTTATGAGTCTTGTAACTATATAACTCAGACAGGAGGTTTATGAGTCTTGTAACTATATAACTCAGACAGGAGGTTTATGAGTCTTGTAACTATATAACTCAGACAGGAGGTTTATGAGTCTTGTAACTATATAACTCAGACAGGAGGTTTATGAGTCTTGTAACTATATAACTCAGACAGGAGGTTTATGAGTCTTGTATAACTCAGACAGGAGGTATATGAGTCTTGTAACTATATAACTCAGACAGGAGGTTTATGAGTCTTGTAACTATATAACTCAGACAGGAGGTTTATGAGTCTTGTAACTATATAACTCAGACAGGAGGTTTATGAGTCTTGTAACTATATAACTCAGACAGGAGGTTTATGAGTCTTGTAACTATATAACTCAGACAGGAGGTTTATGAGTCTTGTAACTATATAACTCAGACAGGAGGTTTATGAGTCTTGTAACTATATAACTCAGACAGGAGGTATATGAGTCTTGTAACTATATAACTCAGACAGGAGGTTTATGAGTCTTGTAACTATATAACTCAGACAGGAGGTTTATGAGTCTTGTATCTACAGTATATAACTCAGACAGGAGGTTTATGAGTCTTGTAACTATATAACTCAGACAGGAGGTATATGAGTCTTGTAACTATATAACTCAGACAGGAGGTTTATGAGTCTTGTAACTATATAACTCAGACAACAGGTTTATGAGTCTTGTAACTATATAACTCAGACAGGAGGTTTATGAGTCTTGTAACTATATAACTCAGACAGGAGGTTTATGAGTCTTGTAACTATATAACTCAGACAGGAGGTATATGAGTCTTGTAACTATATAACTCAGACAGGAGGTTTATGAGTCTTGTAACTATATAACTCAGACAGGAGGTTTATGAGTCTTGTATCTACAGTATATAACTCAGACAGGAGGTTTATGAGTCTTGTAACTATATAACTCAGACAGGAGGTATATGAGTCTTGTAACTATATAACTCAGACAGGAGGTTTATGAGTCTTGTAACTATATAACTCAGACAACAGGTTTATGAGTCTTGTAACTATATAACTCAGACAGGAGGTTTATGAGTCTTGTAACTATATAACTCAGACAGGAGGTATATGAGTCTTGTAACTATATAACTCAGACAGGAGGTTTATGAGTCTTGTAACTATATAACTCAGACAGGAGGTTTATGAGTCTTGTAACTATATAACTCAGACAGGAGGTTTATGAGTCTTGTAACTATATAACTCAGACAGGAGGTTTATGAGTCTTGTATCTACAGTATATAACTCAGACAGGAGGTGTATGAGTCTTGTATCTACAGTATATAACTCAGACAGGAGGTATATGAGTCTTGTAACTATATAACTCAGACAGGAGGTTTATGAGTCTTGTAACTATATAACTCAGACAGGAGGTATATGAGTCTTGTATCTACAGTATATAACTCAGACAGGAGGTTTATGAGTCTTGTAACTATATAACTCAGACAGGAGGTTTATGAGTCTTGTATCTACAGTATATAACTCAGACAGGAGGTGTATGAGTCTTGTATCTACAGTATATAACTCAGACAGGAGGTTTATGAGTCTTGTAACTATATAACTCAGACAGGAGGTTTATGAGTCTTGTATCTACAGTATATAACTCAGACAGGAGGTGTATGAGTCTTGTATCTACAGTATATAACTCAGACAGGAGGTATATGAGTCTTGTAACTATATAACTCAGACAGGAGGTTTATGAGTCTTGTAACTATATAACTCAGACAGGAGGTTTATGAGTCTTGTATCTACAGTATATAACTCAGACAGGAGGTGTATGAGTCTTGTATCTACAGTATATAACTCAGACAGGAGGTATATGAGTCTTGTAACTATATAA